>NC_091950.1:287255012-287556012 GCF_031021105.1 Erythrolamprus reginae
GCCATGAACCTTGTCAGCAGGCGGTTTGTTAGCAGCAAGAGCAAGATTGCAAAGGTCAGTTGGGAGCAGCAGTGTTGGCAGAACACAAGTAGTAGAGGAGTGGGGCAAAGAGTGGGGTGGGGGTGAAGGCAGCAAAATGCTTTGAGGGGGAAGTAGTACAGGGAGTGGGGGAGAGCAGAGTGCAGGTCAGTAAGGTTGTTGAGGTGGTGGAATACAGGGCAACCAAAAAGGCAGAGCGAAAGTAGGTGGAGGGGTAATTGAAGCGCCCCTTACAATCATAACTGTGGACAAGTTGCCAAGCAACTGAATTTTAAGTCATATGAACATTCAGATGTTGCAATGATGCTTAGTTTGAGGACTGGGCATCACTATCATCTGGTCAGTGCCATCATAAGTTTGAATCATTGTTGAACAAACAGTTGTTAACTAATGGACTCCCTGTATGTGGTTAGTCTTATTCTTCCAATGTATAATTCAGTCATGTGATATAAAGAATAATAATTTATGATACACATCTTTGAGTGTGTGTGTGTTCCTAATGCTGAAATTTAGTTCTCCTAATCCCATTGTATAGTAGTTATATTTCTTGGTACATCACAGAAACCTATTTAGTGGTTAAACAAAGGATACTTAAATGTGAAGTTCCCGGATAATTTTCTAAATTTGCTCCCATCTTTATCTGACCAAATAAATATTAATGCCAGTGGCCAGTTTTCAGGTACAGTTGGTTCCAAGACCATATGTTTAGTTAAGAGGCTGCAAATCCCTGTATAAATTGCACACTTCAGTTGCATTTTCAACTGATATATATTATAGGGTATATACAGTAAAGGGCTACCAAAATTTTTACTATCACAACTGTGGGCATGGCTTATGCAAGATGCCCTACATTTTCTTTTAACATCTTTCAGTGCAAATTGGATGCTCTGGGGTAGAGCTCCATTTTCGCTACCCCATTGCGTTCCCCTCCCCCATCCGGGCAGCAGCCCACACCTGGGTATATACTTTTGCTACAAATAAGTTAGTACCATTAAATAGGCGTTGATTGCTTACCTGAACGCCTCTTCTCGTACGGTGAGCGGGTACAGCAGTCACATGGGTTGCTCATGTCCAATCCGGTGGAACTGAGCCTAGTGTTAAAAAAGCTTGCCGGATCCGCCCCTTCCCCAGAATTCGCGAATCCATAGACTAGGCTCAGCTGTGAAGCTCTGTAGTGTTCAACTCTTATTGTTAGAGGAAAAAGGATTATAGAAAGGTAAGGAAGACACATACAAGGGCGGGAAGTGACTGCTGTACCCGCTCACCGTACGAGAAGAGGCGTTCAGGTAAGCAATCAACGCCTATTCTCCGTACTGAAGGAGCGGGTCCAGCAGTCACATGGGACATACCCAATAGATGGTCCCTAGGGTGGGATTAGCTTGCTATCGTGTGAGATAACGGATTGGAGTACCCTTCTGCCGAAGGCAGCGTCCGCTGAAGCGTAAGCATCAATCTTGTAGTGCCTGATGAAGGAATTTGGCGAGGCCCAAGTGGCTGCTTTGCAGACCTCCTCCAACGGGGCTTGAGTCGCCCAAGCGGCCGAGGTGGCTGCGCTCCTGGTGGAATGCGCAGTGATGTTCCTTGGAACTGAGAGGGAGGCCGATTCATAGGCCTTAGCTATAGTCCCTCTGATCCAACGGCCTATTACTGTTGAAGACACCTTGGTCCCCATGACTCTGGGGTGATAGGCTATAAACAGTGCTTCTGACCTCCGAAAGGGTCCTGTGCGTTGGATATAGATTCTCAGCGCTCTAATAAGATCCAGAGTGTGCCATCTAATTGCCAAGGGATGGTCTCGTTGGAGGCAGAAGGAAGGTAGGACAATATCCTGAGATCTGTGGAACATGGAACTGACCTTGGGTAAGAAGGTAGGGTCCAGTCGCAAGACTACCTTGTCCTGATGAAATTGACAAAGGTCCTGTCTGATTGAGAGGGCAGCCAGCTCCGAAATGCGTCGTGCAGAGGTAATAGCCACCAGGAATGCTACCTTAAAGGATAAGTACCTGAGGGACGCTGATTTTAGGGGTTCGTATGGTGCCTGCGTGAGGGAATGGAGAACCCGTGGCAAATCCCAAGAGGGATACCTGTGGACCTTGGAAGGTCTGAGGTTGGCTATGCCCTTGAGGAATTCCTGAACCTCTGGAAAGGATCGGAGAGGCTGTCTGCGGGGGCCCCCTAGGACAGATGAAATGGCTGCCAGATGACGCCGGAGGGTGCTGGTAGAAAGTCCTTTATGGAAGCCTTGCATAAGGAAGGAAATGATTCTGTGTATGGGGATGCACAGAGGAGAGAGGCCTTCCTGTAGACACCACTGGTGGAACTTGGACCACGTGTGGTCGTAGATTCGATTGGTCGAACTCCTTCTGGCCTTTAAAATGACCTCCGCTGTATCGGGGTCATGACCACGCAGTTCTAAGTCTCTCCTGATAACAGCCAGGCGGTGAGGTGGAACCACTCCGGGTCTGGATGGAATGAGGCCCCCTGCCGCAGCATATCCCCCGAAACGGGGAGTCGCCAGGGGTCCTGGACGGACAACTGTTGGAGATCCGCGAACCAGGGCCGGCGGGGCCAATGAGGAGCGATTAAGATTACTCGAGCCCTCTCGGTGAGGACCTTGTGAATCACGTCAGGGAGGATTGGAATTGGAGGAAATGCGTAAAGTAGGCCTGGAGGCCATGGGCTCCGGAGGGCATTGATTGCTTCCGCTCCCGGGGATGGAAATCTGGAAAAGAAGCGAGGGAGTTGGGCGTTCGCATTGGTCGCGAAGAGATCCAGAGTAGGTAGGCCGAATCTGAGACAGATTTGATGGAACAGGTCCTGATGGAGGTTCCACTCTCCTGGATCTATCGTTGCTCGAGATAGCCAGTCCGCCTGGACGTTGAGGCTCCCCGAGATGTGGTCGGCTAGGAGCGACCGAAGATGTTTTTCCGCCCAAAGGCCTAACTTGAGAGCCTCCCTCATGAGTGCCTTGGATCTCGTGCCCCCCTGTCTGCAGATATGGCTTTTTGTGGCAATGTTGTCGGTGAGAATGAGAACGTGCCGGTTGGGAATGCGAGGAGAGAAATGTTTCAGAGCCAGGGAAACGGCTCTTAATTCTAGCCAATTTATTGGCTTGGAGGCTTCCTCCGGGGACCACGTGCCCTGGGCTATCATCCCCTGGGCGTGGGCGCCCCATCCCGATAGGCTGGCATCTGTGGTGATGACAAATTGATCCGGGCACCTGAACGGGGATCCTTTGTCCATGGCCGGAGACTTCCACCACTTGAAGGATCTGCGAACACTTAGTGGGATGACAATGCGACGATTTGAGTTGCTGTGCCCCGATCTCTGAAAGGGTAATAGGAGCCACTGAAGTTCCCTAGCATGAAGGCGAGCCCAGGGAATGATGCCTATGCATGACACCATCTTCCCCAAAAGGGAAGACAAAGTTACTATGGATACTGAAGGTTTGGATAAAATGTTGGAAATTAACTCCCCTATACTGAGTTTTCTCTCGGGAGAGAGAAAAACCTGGGAGGATTCTGAATTAATAATGGAACCCAGGTGTAAGATGGATGTGGAAGGTTGGAGATGACTTTTATCAAAGTTGATGGAAAATCCATGGTCCTGAAGGACTGACATGGTGACAGACAGGTCTGTTTTCACTTTCTCTAGGGAGTTCCCATGAATCAAAATATCATCAAGATAACATAAAATATGGATGGGAGACGCCCGGATATAGGCCGCCAGGGACCCCAAGAGCTTTGTAAAGACCCAAGGGGCCGAGGAAAGGCCAAATGGCATTGCCCTATACTGGAAATGCCTGCCTTGAAAGGAAAAACGTAAAAATTTTCTGTGGCATTTGGCTATAGGAATGTGGAGATAGGCCTCAGTGAGGTCTAAATCTCCCGTGTGGATGGCGGCCAAAATAGAAGATAAGGAGTGCATCTTAAACTTCCTATATTTGATGAATAGGTTTAGCTTCTTTAAATCCAAAATAGCTCTCCAACCTCCGGAGGACTTTGGCACCATAAATAGGATGGAGTAAAATCCTAGGCCCTTCTGCCCGGACGGAACCGGTTGAATGGCTCTGATGGACAATAAATGAGAAATGGCCTCCTCCATACGGTTACAATCTGAGGAGGACCTGGGAGAAGGGCAGGAAATAAAAACGTTTCGGGGGAGGAGAAACAAATTCTAACAGAAGGCCTGTTTGAACAGTGTCAATGACCCAGGGGTCCTTGGAGGTGAGACGCCAATTAGAGGCGAAATGGGCTAGGCGACCCCCTATGGGAATAGAGGAAAAAATTACCATCTAGGTTTTTTTGAAGCCCTGTTAGAGGACGCTCCCCTTTGGAAGCGAAAACCTCTGCCCCTGGAGTTCCTACCTTGGGAACGAAAGCGGGGGGAATACTGACCTGGAGATCTCTGATAGGAAGCCGCTTGATCTGGCTGGCGCCCTGGGCGACGAAAGGACTGCGTTTTGGTAGCCTTTTTGGTGGTTGGGCCCAAGACTTTCTTCTTGTCCGTGGTTTCCGTGAGGAGTGGATCCAGAAGATCACCGAAAAGAAGGTCGCGCTTTAAGGGACCCTGGGATAACTGCCATTTCTGGCGTACTCCCGCTTGCCAAGGGCGAATCCATAGGAGTCTTCTTGCCGTTGTAGAAGCTGCAATAGACTTGGCAGAAAATCTAGTAGATTGCAAGGTGGCATCAGCCACGTACTGGGCAGCTGCAAAGACTTTGTTGAAGTCTTGTTGGCCTCTCAAGTCATCGGGAGGAATATGCTGTTGTAGTTGGCGAAGCCACAGAAGCATGGCTCTGGAGAAAAAGGAAGCTGCTGCAGAACTTTTAATGGCCCAGGAATCTGCGGTGAATCCTCTTTTGAGCATTTGTTCAATCCGCTTGTCCTCTGGGCGGAGGACTTCCTCCGCTTCGCCTGGCACAGCCGCTGCCGAGTGAAGGATCTTGACAGGTTCATCTGGTTTAGGAAAGGATAGGAGCTCTTCATAGGAAGAGGAAAGTTTGTACAATTTTCTGTCCTTGGTGGAGGGATTAAGGCCAGAGGCTGGGAAATCCCACTGTTTAAGTAAGGCATCTTTAAACAATTTAGGCATAGGAATTACCTCGTTATCCTCCTGTTCCTCTGTGAAGTAAGGTAAATTCTCCTCCGGGGGATCAGTGGAAGTGGAGGCTTGTTTCTCCTGAGCCGCTAATCCCGTAGAAATTCTAGCTTTGAGGAGAAGAGATTTGAATAATTGAGAAGGAAAAATAGTAATTGGAGAAGGAACCTTTATTTGGGATTCCTCATCATCTGAAAGGCCTTGAAAAGGATCCTCATCATCCTCCAAATCCTCATATTCATCCTGAGAGGAATCTGAATCCTCCTGAATAGGAGCTCTAACCGCTGGGGAGGAACCCAAGGGGCGGGAGGGACGAGGAGGAGGAGGAGGTAAGGAAAGCTCATTGATGGTAGAGAGTTTGGCATCAATGGCCTTGGACAACACAGAAAAAATAGATTGGAACTCAGGAGGTAAACTAGAAATATCAGCAGGAATGGCAGAAGAATCCCTAAAGGCCTGGGAGGATCCTGGCTGGGGGGAATCTTCAATAATATCTGGTTCCTCTGGACCTATGCCCCATAGGTTAGGTTGGGGTCTGTCTAGGTTAGGCTCATCCAGAGATAACACAGGGACCCCAGAAGGAGGTAGACTAGAAGCCTCTGGGGGGTCTTGACTACTGAGCACTTGGGCCTGTACTTTCAAACGTTTTGCTGATTTATCATGGATTCTTTGTAGGGCTAGGTCCCTTCTCTTCTCGGCCCTGGTGACCTTGGTCGAGGGGCGGGCCCCTGGAGAAGAGGAGGAAGAGGCCTGGGGGATACTAGTAATTTCATCGCCTGTAGGCCTGGCCTCTCTGGGACCTTTAGTTGTGCCTCTCTTGGGAAAAGTAGCCATAGTCTGACAATTAACAGAAGACAAGGCTGAGCCAATAACTGAATAATTAAGGAGAAGAATTTCAAGTACTTCCCAAGAGGAATGGATCCTGCTTCGAGGCCTCGAAGCTGCTGAGACTTGAGGGCAATCTGGGCAAACCCAGAGTTCGTGTCCCCAGATCCAGCGGGGCCCAGCCTCCCTAAACTTTTCAATTAAGTAAACCAAGGCACTCTGGTTGGAGGCTTAGCCGGTGGAGAATTTAGCCTGGGCGTCCCAAGGCCCGCTCCGGGATCCACGCGGTGGACTGAGGCCTACGCGGCTGGCAGAAGGCCAACACAAGAGGCCTAAATTTAAAAAGGGCGCGAAGGCCTTCGCGCCAAAAAATCGCTCCGAAATAGGATTTTTAAAAGGGAAAGCGATCGACTAAGTCCAGGAGACTAGAAGGCGTCTCACTCCGCAGGAGGTATATTAAAGCCCTTTAATCATATACAATAATAATCAATAAATCAATACTTGCACCGAGACCTCCAGGCCAAGGGATTAAAGGAATCCACAAGCGGCAGCGGGAATCGTACTCGGCAAAACCGCCGGGGGAAAACGAAACCGCAACTTCTCCAAAAGAAAAAAGCCGAGCCTCAAACGGCTGGCGCTATTCGTGCAAGTAAATAATAATGGTAAAACAATTCTTACTACTTTTGAAGGAAAGGATCGAAGGGAAGGTGTTAGAATGTTGAACGAGCTATCACAATACAACCGCAGGATATGCGAACTGAGCGAATTCTGGGGAAGGGGCGGATCCGGCAAGCTTTTTTAACACTAGGCTCAGTTCCACCGGATTGGACATGAGCAACCCATGTGACTGCTGGACCCGCTCCTTCAGTACGGAGAATAACGAAATGCTATGTTGAATCCTAGCCAATAAAGTTGCTTTAATAATTTGCTTCATCACAATTCTAAATTACATTACCTCAATACAGTTTAATGCAGAAGGTTCAGTTAGCAATTCAAATTGTGGGTTATAAAGATACCAGTTTTCCTCAACTATTAAATATATTCTGCATCTATGAACATCTGATTTAATGCAATTAGCCCCACAGTAATCATAAGCAGGCAATCATGCAAATTTGTAGCTTATTGCTTTAAAGTATAAAGTTAAATAAGCAAGAGAAATTAAATAAAAATGAGTCAATACTAGAACATATTCACTATAATACAGGAATATTCTCAATGCAACATAATCTCATTTAAATTTTATAAATATTTAGATACTGTACATTAATCTTGTTAAAGGTTTTTTAGAATTTCATTCTATGCATAGAGTCACTGTGCGGATTTCTCTTTCAAGACAAAGTATATTAAAAATTGATTTATTTCAAATGATAATCCAGAAATAAAGAAAAACCACAACACATTTGTGTTCTAAAGCTGCCAAGACAGATTGACATGTTTCAACATTACCCATTTTTGAGGTCTAACAGCCATTCTGAAAACACTACATCATGCTTTTCTCTTTCTCTTAAATTTCCAAAGTACAGTGGTACCTCTACTTTAGAACTTAATTCATTCCGTGACCAGGTTCTTAAGTAGAAAAGTTTGTAAGAAGAAGCAATTTTTTCCCATAGGAATCAATATAAAAGCAAATAATGCGTGCAATCAGGGAAATCACAGGTGGAGACCCTGTTTCCTCCCTGGAGGTTTCTAGAGAGGCCCTATGGAGGCTTCTCCCTGCCTTTTCCAGCCCTGTTTCCTCCCAGGAGATTCCTAGAGAGGCCCCACGAAGCTTCTCCCTGCCTTTTCCGGTTACAGTTTTGGAGGCTCGGGTTTATAAGTGGAAAATAGTTCTTGAGAAGAGGCAAAAAAATCTTGAATACCCGGTTCTTATCTAGAAAAGTTCGTAAGTAGAGGCGTTCATAGGTAGAGGTACCATTGTATACAACTGTACAATAGGAGATGAAGCTGGTGTAAAACAGAGATTTAAGAATATTAAAGTCCACGGAGAGGGGCGGCATACAAATCCAATAAATAAATAAATAAAATAAATAAAGAATACTTAAGAATATTTCTATCCTCAAAAAAGTTTTTAATTGAACTATGAACTGACCCATGAAGTGTTTAGCAATTTCCCAGGATATTGGAATCATGCAGAATAAATTAATAAATGACCAGTAGCTATCTCTAAATTTGGTGTGTCTCATGAAACTTTCCAGTGGCATTTTAAAATTGTATGTATTTCAATAAATCCAAGAAGGAATGTTTGTAGCCTACTTCGCATTGTACAATACAAAAGTAATGAATGGTAAAATCATTAGATTATCTCTATCTCCACACCAAATTATATATACATATATATTGCTTAAATTACACACAAACACACACACACACACACCCCTTGGAAGATATTTTTTTTTTTGACAAGAAAATGTATTGAACTGTAGGATTTACAAATATTTGGTTGATTTCTTCTTAACTCGCTATTTCCAATAAATAAGTCTATCCCTGATCCTTACCATAGTCAACATTACATATTCTGGCAAACAACTCTAAAGTTTAAAAGAGGGGATGAGAGGCAGGCAGGGAATCCATAAATCTCATGAGGCTGGTAATAAGAAGCCAAATACATTAGCTGTTAGATCATACCACTGAGCCTATTAAATACCAAACGACATTTGGAGAGAATTTCACAGGCCTGTTAAAACCATTCACTGTCATGTTTTCAGAAGCTTAAATTTCTGAAGAACGTTACTTGAAATATAAATATATAAATACATGCATACATGGTACGAGCAATAGAAGTAAGAATGCTAGGACTCACAATCCAAACGCCAGCTTCAAGATAGCAGCACCTCTATAGATTTCAGTTCTTTCTACAAAAAAACCCCTTGGAATCACGGAAGAGTCCAAAAGCTTATGAGCTGAGTTGCTGAGCTATTTTGAGAGAAGTAAACTAGAGGAATTCCCAATTTAGCTACACACAGATTTCCTAGCCAATAACACTCTAGCGCCTGGCATGGGATGGAGCACTATCACCAGTTTTAGAATTAAAGTATGGGCTGGCTGGCATCTGAGATGATGTTTAGAAGTCAGAGACATGTGTATTACCAAATAAGTCTATTTCAACAGGGCCAATTTCTTACAGCACAGGTTTAATTTAAAAAAAATAAGAATAGAGAAACACTTATTTCTTAATTTATAAAACTATCTACTGAAACATTTTTCCTCCCTCCTTGTGATACAATGTGGACCAGCAATAATGTATCTAGACAGAAAACAATGGAAAAGACTGGAATGAAAATTCTTCCTAAGACAACAAATAAAAAATAACTAGTAGATATACAGTAAGGTGGTTTGTTATTTCTTTTTCTTTTGGCAAAGGTTTCTTTGTGAAAAAATAAAAAATGAAAGGGAGTCTGAAGGCAAATAATAATGCTCGAACATATAGGAATTAAAATTCAAAAATAAATCATTTTAGGGCTTTTACTAAAATAATGGGTCATCAATCTTTTTTTTTAACCTGGTGAAAAATTATTTCCTTATTTGAATATCTTATGCATAATCCTTTTATCCATGAGATAAATAACTAAATCATGACTAGACAAAGTCTTCCATATGTGGCTAACAATCTACTTCATTTATAGGATTTATTTTTCAGTACATTTCTCATTTTATTTTTGTATAATTAGCACTGCCCATACCATACCTTCTGCTGGACACAAGCACTCAGAATATTCAGGTAAGAAAATGATGAGAGATTATTTGTGGCTTAATTTTCACAAAACAACAGGAAATCATAAAATTTTAAATTACATCACACTGCTTTTGAAAACACCAGTGTAACTTTAAAGTTATTCCTTAACTAGCCTTCACTTTTAATGTCCAAAATGGCAGCTCTGACTAGGAATAGCTTCTTTTGTTTTGGTTGAACAACTAACCCAGAAGCCTGTTTACACTACATTACATTCACCGGGGCCAGTGGCAAGGGAGGAGTTACTTCACTTCATCTTATGGGAAATTGGAGAGCATATAACTTTAATAAATTATGGTTCATCACACAGTCAGCCAGATGTTCAGACTAGATTTGACATCTTTGTCCACCTATCAAGTGGTCCCAAGTAAAGCTGTGTTTTGCAAGTGTCTGATGGTGAATATGCCAATGATGTGCAAGTGCTGCTCCAATTGTTTTAGGTTTGCACCCAAGGTGCCTATTGTTACTGGTACTACCTTTTGATTTCTTTTGTTGCAGTTGTTCTATTTCTATTTGCAGGTCTTTTTATTTTATGATTTTTCCAGTTCTTTTTCTTCTACTCTGGGTAAAGAATAGCTACCTACTCTCTAAGTAATTCCAATGTCTACTATCCAGACATTTCTGTCTTTCTTAAAACTTGTTAACTCTGGGTGGCAGGCTAGCTGTTGCAAGAAGATGATACAGGCTGACTAGAAATGGCATGACAAAATATAACAATTGTGTATTGGAAGTTCTGCAAGAAATACATTTACCTGCAACAAGGGACCATAAAGTAGAGAAAGTAACATAAATGAAGAAGGTAAAGTATTCTGGGACTTTAGAATTCAAACCGACAGTCATCTGCCACATAATAAATTATTACTGTTGTTATTATTAATTATAATAAGAGCTTATTGGTAGTTCTTGAAAGTTATTCAGGATAGTAGCTTTCTGTTTGAAAAAAATGCAATTTATAAAATTTAGACTAGAACTCACAGGCTTTTGTAACAATATCAGTGTTGCCAACTGGTTTATTAGCATAATTCAAACTGCTAGTCATAGAACATTCTTAAATTGCTTGGGAAAAACACTATCAACCATCTCTTCCTATATGACCTATTTTATACCTTTGAAGTTTACTTATGGCATGCACATACTTACATAATGTGTATAGTAATGACCACATTCAAATTTAGATCATTTCTAAGTCTCTCTTTTTTAAAAAAAAATTTTTTTTAATTGGTTTTGCACATTTGTATACAACATAAAACAAAGTCTCAATTTTGATTTTGACGCAACTTGGATTCTTAGATATTTTTAATACTGCTATTTTGAGATACATAATACTTTTAATTTGAAGTTCATTTAATCAAAATATCACTTTGAACAACTCCTATGAATTCTAGTATATATACTGAAGTGGGACTTCAACCAACGTACTTCAGTTTCAACCTCTGCTCAGCAAGTGCTTTGCTATTCAATGAAATTCTGGCTAAGTAAAAGTACAGTGAAAACAAATAGCTACTCTGAAATTGTTACCTGATATAACAGCTATTTCTGAAGCTCACCAATCCCAATGCACTAAATAGTAAGCAGAAATGAAAATGATATACAAGTATTGGGGATTACTTTTTCAGTACAGTATTATTAGCTTGATTCTCTGAACTTTGATCTTTAGCTAAGTAGTAAAAAACTCCCTAAGTAGATTGTTAGATACAGACTTTAAAATTAAACACAATTCTTCTTTCTTTAAAGTAGGTGACTGCTAAATATTTCCATAAATTTAATCTGAACTTTGACAATAAAAAAAAATAAAGTTAGTAAAAAAACAAAGAATGAAAGAGTGAAAGGGACTTCTTTGAGGCCAACACAAATATTATACAAAAAAGAATGCAATGAAAGGAAAGCAATTGAACAGACTGAAAATATCAAGTATATCAATGTCCATATGGTGTATTGCTGAAATAAACATTTTGGAAGATGGGACTATCATTTAACTCTAAAATATGCCTCAAGCAAGCACAGTCAGAAACCTATTAAAGGAGAGACATAAATATGCCCCAGAATGCATTGTTTCAGCCTGAAAGCCTTATATAATGACATAAAAACACTTATTCAACACAACTCTAATAACAACTGATGATATTGTAGAGTAAATTGCATTTTCTCTATTTTATGAGCTTTTAAAGAAGTTTTCAACAAAAATAGATATAACCACAAGAAATATTTGTATTCCAGGCTACTGAGAAATTGGTTATATAGAAAGAAAGAGAGATTGGGCCCATTTTTAAAAACAAACTTTACAGAAATGTAAAAAGTTTTGCAAAATGTTAAGACGTAACAAGATTTTCCAAGAAAAATTTGAAACAAATTAGAGGCTCTGTCCCTAGCAAAGAGAAAAAGGGGTTCTGACACACACACACACAAGGTATATTATTCATGTTCAATACATCTCTGAATAGCAAACTCATAGCATTCTGGCATGAAGCAAAGTTACTACAGTATCTAATGAAGGGTAAACCAGTTGTTTTCACACATTTTCCTTTGGTATGAGAAAGACTGAAGAACATAAATGAATAAAGTTCTGACAAGGACTCATAACCTATCCATATTTACTTTAGACCCAACAACCAGTTTATAAAGAAACCAAGCCATACTATATGTGAGTACACCTGTTTTAAAACATAGACTGCAAAGGTATTAATGAAAAGCAACTAGATTCCTCCCAAAGAAGAAGGGACTGTGGAGGGCAGGAGGTGATATAATTGTTTTATAAAAGTCTTTACAGCTTAACAGTAAGGTTAGAAGCTGAAGGAAGCTATCAATTTGAAGCTTCATTGTTTAGAATTCATACCATGACATGAAAAATAATTCTCTTCATATTATAAAAATAGGATTCTTCAGTGTCCAAAATCATCCCTGTCTGCTGCACAATTGCAAAAGTGTTAACTAGATTTGGAACCGACAGTTCAATATTAAAAGAAGGCTTTGTGTAAGGGTAGGGAATTATGATTTGTATTCCTTTCCACTGCTGTCATCAACAACCTTGCTTACAGTGAAAAACAAGATGAGGTTGCAGATTAAAGTTGCCAAGGTTGAAGACCCTTGCTCTTAGATAAACCTGCAACAAGAAAAGCATAATAAATAAGTATTTTATTTTTGAGAATTTGTGGAATTTTTGAGCAGGAAGGCTTGCAACAAAATTGCAAGACATTTAGATGTGCAAGACATTCCCCCCCTTGCCTATGTAACTTTGTGCATGCTATGACTGTGTGTATGTATTTTATCTACTGGGTTGTGTTTATTTTAGACTTTGTAATGTAAGTATTAGATTTGTTACCATGTATTGTTTTATCACTGTTGTGAGCCGCCCCGAGTCTACAGAGAGGGGGCGGCATACAAATCTAAATAATAATAATAATAATAATAATAATAATAATAATAATAATAATAGACATCTAAAAAGGAAAAAAAGTTGAAATTTCTAGAAAACTGTGGCTGGGATTACCTCAAGTAACACATTTTGGATGTTACGAAATAACGATAATTATGATGGTGATGATGATTAGGATAATAATATAGTAGTACTGTTTTTCCCCATGTGCCAAATTGACTTTATTGGCCTTGGACCTGGGCCACTTACTCATTCTCAGGTTGTTGTGATTAAGGAAAAGTGGAGGGAGTGCTAGGAATGCTACTCTGAATTCCTTGGCTTGGTTTCTTTCCACACCCATCTTCAGATTCCAATATTGTCTGCTTGGAAGAACACCCTGGAACTTTTTGTGATTGCCTTAAAGAAAGTATTTCTTCTATCAAGGGATTATATAGGATTATTTTTTCCAGGAGCCCCATTACTACTATTTGTTGTTCTGCTACCCAGAGCGCAATACTCTGTTAAGGCTTTGGACTTTCTCATCCTCAGGGGACAAAAAATGCAATTGTTGGGTTTTTTTCAAAGCATATTTGTGAACACCTAAATACTGTTTCAGTCTGACACTTACACTGAGCGTAAGGAAACATGCCATCCACTTACAGTATTTGTAATTTCTTCCTTTAAAAAACTCTACACCCTAATTGATTTGTTCTATCAATATGCATTATTTCACATTACAATTAATCATGTATTCGACAACCGTTTCAGCCCTACTGAAAAATGGATCTTAATTAGTCTTGCTCCAACAGCTGAAATTTAAAAATGAAGAATGGAAGGTCTCACGATATACATCCTATCATCTATTAACATTCGGAAACCACTCACCCCAAACCCCACGGAAAAATCACTCTATGAAAACCCAAATATACATACTTTATATTCTATTTTTCGAATTAGTAGTCCAAGGCCACATACATGGTTTATTCCCATTTTATCTCACAAACTTACTGGTTGTTCAGAACTGGCATAAAACTATAATAGATCTTAATTCTCCAGTGATGTAGCCAGTGGAGATTCTGGCCACTTGCGAAGAGGCAAGTGCCTTGGAGGTGAAATGAGAGGCCTGGAGGATAGCATCCTTCAGGAACTGCATGGCTGCAAAAATTTTATTTAGATCTTGTTGTGCTCTAAGATCATTGGATGGGATTTGGTCCTGTATTTGGCGAAGCCATATTAGGTTAGTGCTGGTGAAGAATGAATATGTGGAGGTGGCCTTGATCGACCAGGCCGCTGCCTGGTGTGCTTTCTTTAAGACCTGTCCCATCCTTTGGTCGTCTGGTTTTAATAACTCTTCGATATCTCCCTGGTACCACTGCTGAGGAATGTAGAGCCTTGATGGGCTCATCCATCAAAGGGACCGCTAGAAGGTCAGGTAACTTGAGGCCATGTTGAAGAACCGGTTATCTTTTGAAGAAGGAGCGGGGCCCATAGCTGGGGGCGTCCACTGGCATTCGACTGAGTCTAAAAAAATTTGGGGGGGCTGTCCAGTCAACGAAGCAGTGGAAGTGATGTGCCGGTGCCTGGAGACTGTTGGGGTCTGGATGGTGCCAACAAGCTCAGACTCAACCCTGACAAGATGGAGTGGCTGTGGGTTTTGCCTCCCAAGGACAATTCCATCTGTCCGTCCACTACCCGGGGGGGGAATATTGCCCCCCTTGGAGAGGGTCCACAACTTGGGCGTCCTCCTCGATCCACAGTTAACATTAGAACACCATCTGTGGCGAAGAGGATGTTTGCCCAGGTTCGCCTGGTGCACCAGTTGCAGCCCTGTCTGGACAGGGAGTCATTGCTCACAGTCGCTCATGCCCTCATCACCTCGAGATTCGACTACTGCAGTGCTCTCTACATGGGGCTACCTCTGAAAAGTGTTCAGAAACTTCAGATCGTGCGAAATGTGGTCGCAAGAGCTATTGTGGGGCTTCCCAGATTCGCTCACATCTCGGCAACACTCCGCAGCCTGCACTGGTTGCCGATCAGTTTCCAGTCACAATTCAAAGTGTTGGTAATGACCTATAAAGCCCTACATGGCATTGAGCCAGAATACCTTCGGGACCGTCTTCTGCCGCATGAATCCAAGTGTTCAATAACGTCCCACAGAGTCGGCCTTCTCCGGGTCCCATCAATTAAACAATGTCATCTGGTGGGACCCGGGGGAAGAGCCTTCTCTGTGGTGGCCCTGTCCTTCTGGAATCAACTCCCCCCCAGAGATTAGACCGCCCCCACCCTCCTTGCCTTTCGTAAGCTACTCAAAACCCACCTATGTCGCCAGGCATGGGGTAACTGAGTTGCCTCTAGGCTATGCTAAGGCTATGGTAGAATTGTGTATGGTTTGTCTGAGTTGTATGGTTTTAATAGTGGGTTTTTAATGTGATTTTTTAATATATTGGATTTGTGATATTGTATTCTGTTGTGTGCCGCTCCGAGTCCTCAGAGAGGGGCAGCATACAAATCTAATTAATAATAATAATAATAATAATAATAATAATAATAACAACAACAACAACAACAACAACAACCACATCCATTTCTTGTCGAGCTTCCACAAAAAGATTATCTCCATTGCTGTCCGCTGATGTGGAGGTTGGAGCGGGAGTATCCAGGTCTGCTACCACCTGAACAGAAACAATTTAAAGAGCTCAGATGGAAAGATACTTGATGAGGTGGAGAGATCTGGGGTAAAGCCCTCATCCTCTGAGAGGTCCATAAAGGAGTCCTCTCTTTTGGGATCTCTTTCCTCCTGTTCTTCCTCAGAAAATTTGTCTGAGGATCAATTCTGAATCCTGGTCTCGATTTGAGAAGCCTTAGGCCTAGATTTAGTCAGTGCCTGAGCTGAAGTGGAGGCCTTTGGGATTGTAAAGGATTGCATGTTGGCTGTGAGAGCTTGCTGAAATGCCACAGTGATCATGGCCTGAAAGTTGGCCTGGTCCAGAGGTGGGGATTGGGTAAGGTTCTGGAGTTGGGGTTGGAAAGACTCCCCAGGGACCTGTTCTTGTACCAACTGTAGTGGCGCCTGGGGTAACCCTGGAGAAATGAGTGGGCCTGATTCACCCCTTAGATTAGGTTGGGGCCTGGACAAATTTGGATCATTGAGTGATAAAGGATCCTCTTCTATCCATCTCTGTAATGAGAGATGAAGGGGCCTGGTTACTAATTCAAGTCCTGTTACTTTTTGCATACCTGTTGCAATTTTTTTTGCATGCCTTGTCCTGCCTCTTTTCAGCCTTCTGAGTGGCTTTAGAGGGGGATCTGATTAGAGCTCTGGGACCTACTGGAATGAGAGAAGGAAGATCTATCCTCCATGATGCTATTGATCTTTCTGAGGTGTTTGCCTCCCGAATTGTCCTGAGGCGAATCTCTGTTTGCCAAGGGATGGTTGTAACGACCCTAGAATGGCAATCCCTAATTATGGCTGGTCAAAATGGTCGCCCCCAGCCTCGTGGTCCTTGAGGCCTCTACAATCTACCTCCTCCCAAGCGAGCAAGGGAACCGTTACCAAGTGGAAGGGGGTGCAGGCTGGTCTAGGCCCACCTGAGCAAGTTTCTAGGGCAGTGCAAAGGGTCCAGGTTTGAATAGCATAGCCAAGAAACGCTGTGGCAATGCTAGGGGGCTATCAGGGCTGATGCAGGCAGAAAAGGAGCTGGAGTCTCCCATAAGCTGCATAGAGGCAAGGAGAGCTTTTTTTCTCTTTGCCTGCTGCCACTTGGGGGGGGGGGGTGGAGCTCACACCCGCTGCGCTCTGCCAAAGTGTTGCTGGGGGGAGAGGGGACATGTCAAGGCAATGTCTGGAGCTTTAGTGCAGGAGCAAAGCGGCTCTATATTTGACTTCATGACCTATTTGGCTCAAGGCAACCCTCACCTACCGCTGCTTTGGCCTCAGAGCTATAAGCCACATCCTGTTATTAGGGGCGAGTGGGGCAAGGTTGCATTGTGGCTCCATGTCGTAATGGGATCCAGGAGGAGGAGGAGACCCCATCTCCCCCATTGTGAAGGGCACTAAAGTTCACTGTGCTGTGCAAGGCGCTGTGAGAGTGCCTCGTGGCCTGCTTGATGCCTCATATTAGAATCAGAGAGATGGGGAGAGAGACATACATAAAGAGAGACACAGAAACAGAAAGTGGGGGAGAGAGGGAGAAGAGATACACAGAGAGGGGGAGAGAGAGAGGGAGATAGCAATAACAAAGGTGGATGGATGGATGGATGGATGGATAGATAGATAGATAGATAAATAAATAGATAGATAAATAAATAGATAGATCAAAAGGGTTTTGTGGCTCCCAGTGATTTTTAAACAACCAGCTGTCTGCCCTAATGACCAGCTGGGTAGGTGTGGCTAGGGGAATCATGTGACTGGGTGGGAATCAGAGATGTCAAGTTGGCCACACCCATCCAGGTTTTGTGGCTCCCGGTGTTTTCTTTTCTGTAGGAAACTGGTCCAAATGGCTCTTTGAGTGTTTAAGGTTGCAGACCCCTGACCAAGACAAACTGCCCTTCTAATTTTCCATGGCACACAGGGGTGGGCTGCTGCCCAGATGGGGGAGAAACTGTGGGGTAGCAAAAATGGAGCTCCACCCCAGAGCACCCAATTTGCACTGAAAGATGTTAGGAAAAAAATGCAAGGCATCATGCATAAGCCACACCCACAGTGTGGTAGTAAAAAATTGGATAGCCCTTCACGGATGGCACAGCATATTCTATGGAGCTATGAGAATATCCAAATAATTCGAGGGAAACTGTTTAGAAAGCTACTTGAGAACATCTAAGGACCTATTGTCTACAATACAAAGACCAGTCTGATCTTGCAAAGTAGATGAAAGCTATGTTTGAAAATAAAAGAGAATTTCAATGAAAGGATTTAGATTAAAAGGGGCACCAGCAGAGAACCACATACATGTTGACACCTCTTTCCCTTGAACCTTTTGTAGTCTTATGAGATATTCATGCTGTCAAGGACCCCTCCAGTGTTGAAGAGTATGGTACAAAGGGTTACAAACTCAGCAGGAATCAGGTCCAATTTTGTTGAATCAGAATTGATATCTCCTAGTGTAAGATAAAGCATTAAATCCTTACTGTATTTGAATTCTAAGTAACTTCGTAGCTGTTTCACTAGCTTAAAAGAGGGTGTACAGTATTCTGAAACCAAACCTCAGGTATAACCAAAATAGTGAACAGTGAAAGCAAAGCACAGATCAAAGTTGCTGTAGCACAAAACACATCGCAATAAACAGTAGCAATTCTTACAATGTATGCCAAAGGATGTGGGTGTTGTACCTCTCCCACAGCTTCTCCCCACTTCACCCCACCCACATCTGGCCACCTGTAACTGTCTCAGAAGAAGTCAACTGTCTCCTACGTAATTTCCAGCTGCACTGCAACAACCACAGAATAAGCACACAACTAGGTGCTTATAAAGGGTAAATGTATACAGTATATGGAGTCTGTTGAAAGGGTAAATCAATGTCCCTGTATTATTTTGCTACCACGTATTAAGTTGATTGCAATAACAGATTATAATGAAGCTAAAGTAGAACAAGCCCAATCTCTCTAAGCACTAGGAGGGCAGTAGTCACAAAGAAAAATTAAACATTCAACATATACAACCACAGGAAAGAAATATTGCTATTCTGACAAGTCTTTTCCACTTTTGAATAAACCACACTAAGCTGGATGATGATGAGAAACAACTTCCTTTTGACCTTCTGGTATCACTATGATTCACAATACTTTTTCCCTCTATAAATCAGGGTAGTTCTAGGCATCTCACAAAACCATTTACATAACAAAATTATACAGGAAAACAGTACAGCTTTTTATGCGTGCTTTGCCTCATTTTTTCTTTTTGTAAAGTTTCCCTGTGTTGTAACACCTTTACATGAATAAATGCAAATTTAATCATGCTAATAAATTGAAAGTTATAATAAACTGCCATATCACACAAACTTTTTAAAATTGTTCCGTTTTATCAAATATTTTCCTTCTTAACTGAGACTAAACTTTATTTTCCAATAATGTAGACTTTATATACTTCATGAGCAAATACCTAGAAGTACAAATGACCCAATTAGTGAGAAAACAGTGTGGCTGTTTATAGAT
This sequence comes from Erythrolamprus reginae, assembly GCF_031021105.1. Lineage (NCBI taxonomy): Eukaryota > Metazoa > Chordata > Lepidosauria > Squamata > Dipsadidae > Erythrolamprus > Erythrolamprus reginae. Next base: position 287,274,209 of record NC_091950.1, read on the forward strand.
CACACTTTTTTTTTTTGGCTCTATACATTACCAATAACTCAAATTTGAAATGAAAATAAAAGTTTATAAAATTTATTTTCATTAGCGGTGGAAATTTATGTTGCCAGGATTTTGTTTTTACAACATTCCGCTTTTCTGTGTAAAATGTTCAAAAGACAATTATTGTAACCTACATCTTCAATGTTAAATACAGGTACTGGTAGTACTCGACTTACAACAGTTTGTTTAATGACTGTTCGAAGTTACAATGGTATTGAAAAAATTACTCATGATCATTTTTCACACTTATGGCCTTTGTAACATCCTCTTGATCGCTTGATTCGGATGCTTGATAACTGACTCGTGTTTATGATGGCTGCAGTGTCCTGGAGTCATGCGATCCTCTTTTATGACCTTTTGACAAGCAAAGTCAAAGGGGAAGCCAGCTTCAATGAACAACCATGTTACTAAGTCAACAACTGCAGTGATTCACTTAACAAATGTGGCAAGAAAAGGCATAAAAACAATGTTGGACCTACCTGAACGTTCATACGATGTGCGCTGCTGGAGAGTTAAATCCATCTGATTGGCTAGAGACTGAGTTGCAAAATCTTTGGCCGGGCAGCTGAGCTCCAGTTTTTCTATGAAATCTTGGATCTGGAGAGGAAACAGCCAGTACGATGAAATTGACCACTCCTGCACACTGCACTAGGAATGAATCAGGATGGGATTTGACTTTCCCACAGCACACATAGAACAAATGTTCAGGTAAGCCCAATGTTCTTTCTCCTGTGTGCTGCTTGGAAAGTCCAAGCATGAGATATACCCAACCTAAATATTCAGGAAACAGGCTGGTCCATGTCCAGCAGGTGCTGCATCTTGGCCTCCATCAGAAACCTCTTTGTGGCCTCCTTGGGAACTGAGCATCAGATGAACCTTCTTAAGAGGGTTGGAGTAAAACTCTAGAGTGAGCCTGAGCCTCACTGTTTGTAATGCCCAAGCAGCGGTAGTGGTCTCTTGCCATTGGTTTATTTATAACCATCACAATTTATGATCGTGATATGCAGTTGTAACTGAAGGACTACTTGTAATTTGAACTAGACTGATTTGACTTAATAGTAATATGAAGTCTAACAGCAACCTCCACCCCCCCAAAAAAAAACCCCACCTGAATCTGAATTTTCATGGTTTAAACAAATTTAGCTATAATAGAAAAATGAAACAAAATTCTCAAGGTGCTACTTCTGGAATATAAACTAAACTATTCATTGAGGAATAAAATAATATAAAAAAGATTGAGATCATCCTGATTCCTACTCTACTTTCTAGATTGCAACCATGATTTTTGAGATAAAAATCAAGTCAAACCATGAATCCCTATAAATAATTAACTCAGTCTTTAAATAAAGTGGTTGTTATGCGAAACTGCAACTGTGCTTGTGATCTTATTTCAGGTTTCCTTTGCAAAGTTCATAAATGCAAAGTTACTTTTTCATCACTGTTGTAGCTAAAGAAATCACGATCCATGATCACTAAACAAGTCAGCTGCTAAATAAGGAATTCTGATAAAACCAAATCCTAATTTCTACTAAACACAATGATCAATAAGGCTAATATCACAGACATAGAAATCACACACAAAAAAATTAGATATTTGTTTTTGCAGAAAGATTTGTTAAATCACATAAATTATTTTAAATTATTTTAGGCAAACTGAAATATTTCTTTCTTTCTTTCTGTCTCTTTCTTTCTTTCCTTTCCTCCCTCCCTCCCTCCCTCCCTACTTATCTATCTATCTATCTATCTATCTATCTATCTATCTATCTATCTATCTATCTATCTATCTATCTGATTTTTATGCCGCCCTTCTCCTTAGACTCAGGGCAGCTTACAACATGTTAGCAATAGCACTTTTTAACAGAGCCAGCATATTGCCCCCACAATCCGGGTCTTCATATACATAGAGTGTCTACAAAATCTATGTCTCATACTACATCTAAAACAGGCCCGATCTTTTTCAAGACCCCAATCTGCTTCTTTCTTTTTCACTCCCTGCCCCTTCCTAGTGTAAGTGACTGACACTAAAGGAGAGATTGCGAGTTAAAAAAAGGAAAGCAAACATTTCAATGCCATTTTTAACTGCCATGCTTCATTTGAATGACTATTTAAAGTGGTGGTTTACTTAACTGAATTGAAACGCACCTGCATAGTGAATCACTGGCAAGGCTGCCAAAAAGGATTTTCATCTGAATGCCTCATACAATAGATTCAGCTACAATTTAGATTTTAAAAAAGACACACACAAATGCATTCACGTTTCTGTTAGGAACCTTTCCATTAAGAACTCTTCCAAACTTTCCAAACTAAGATCCAAGTGAAATGAAAGAGGCTTCAGCCAAGAAATTGCCTCTTTATACGGTTTCATTGCAACACTATATCAAACACTGTGGTGGTAACTTGGAAAGCATACTAGCAATCAGGGGATGACCTCAATCTTTTTAACATTATTTCATTTCTAAAAGTGCTTGTTACCATTATATTCAATGAGCTCCATTTTGTAGTTTATCCTCTTGACGCACAGAAATTGTAGGTACTAACAATGCAGTCCAAGCAGGGGTGGGTTCCTTTTACCTTTTGCTACTGGGGTGCATCGCGATGTTTCACGCGTGCACCCGTGTTGTGCATCCCCTTGCACGATTTTACTTTTTAGGTTGTTGAGAAGGTGGTGGCACTCCAACCTCCAGCAGTCCTTGGAAGGAGCCGATTATCTAGGCCTTCATCAGTCAGGATTCAGTCCCGGCTACAGCACAGAAACTGCTTTGGTGGCGCTGTTTGATGATCTCTGGCTGGGCCGGGACAGGGGCTTGTCCTCTGTCCTGGTGCTTCTTGACCTCTCAGCGGCTTTCGATACCATTGACCACGGTATCCTTCTGTGCCAGCTGGAGGGGTTGGGAGTGGGAGGCATCGTCCTCCAGTGGTTTTCCTCCTACCTCTCCAGTCGGTCGCAATCGGTGTTAGTGGGGGGTCAGAGGTCGACCTCTAGGTTTATCCCTTGTGGGGTGCCTCAGGGGTCGGTCCTCTCCCCCCTGCTATTTAATATTTACATGAAACCACTGGGTGAGATCATCCAAGGGCATGGGGTGAGGTATCATCAGTATGCTGATGATACCCAGCTATACATCTCCACCCCATGTCCAGTCAGCGAAGCAGTGGAAGTGATGTGCCGGTGCCTGGAGGCTGTTGGGGTCCGGATGGGTGTCAACAAGCTCAAACTCAACTCTGACAAGAGGGAGTGGTTGTGGGTTGTGCCTCCCAAGGACAATTCCATCTGTCCGTCCATTACCCGGGGGTGGGGGAATTATTGACCCCCCTCAGAGAGGGTTCGCAACTTGGGCATCCTCCTCGATCCACAGCTAACATTAGAACACCATCTTTCGGCTGTGGCGAGGAGGGTGTTTGCCCAGGTTCACCTGTTGCACCAGTTGCGGCCCTATTTGGATAGGGAGTCATTGTTCACAGTTGCTCATGCCCTCATCACCTCGAGGTTCGACTACTGCAACGCTCTCTACATGGGGCTACCTTTGAAAAGTGTTCGGAAACTTCAGATTGTACAGAATGCGGCTGCGAGAGCTATCATGGGGCTTCCCAGATTCGCCCACACTCAGTGGCTTGCACTGGCTGCCAATCAGTTTCCGGTCACAATTCAAAGTGTTGGTAATGACCTTTAAAGCCCTACATGGCATCGGACCAGAATACCTCCGGAACTGCCTTCTACCGTACGAATCCCAGTGGCCGATAAGGTCCCACAGAGTTGGCCTTCTCCGGGTCCCGTCGACTAAACATGTTGTTTGGCGGGCCCCAGGGGAAGAGCCTTCTCTGTGGTGGCCCCGGCCCTTTGGAATCAACTCCTCCCAGAGATTAGAACTGCCCCCACCCTCCTTGTCTTTTGCAAATTACTTAAGACCCACCTGTATGGCCAGGCATGGGGGAACTGAGACACCTCCCCCAGGCCTTTATACTTTATGTTTGGTATGCGTATTCTGCATGGTTTTAAATGATGGGGTTTTAGATATTTTTAATATTAGATTTGTTTCATTGTAATATTGTTTTATTATTGTTGTGAGCCGCTGCGAGTCTTCGGAGAGGGGCGGCATACAAATCTAATAATAAATTATTATTATTAATATTATTATTATTACTTCTGCGCATGCTCAGAGGAACGTTTCAACCCGAAAGAAAGCTGAGGAATTGTTCAGCTGTGCTTCAGACGAAGAAATAAAGGTCGGTATTAATACAGGGGTAGGCAGGGGGGCTTTTTTCCACAGCACAGGATGAGCAGAAGCCATCCAAACCCTAAAAATCACCAAAATTTAAAAAACAATAATATGGTGACATGCATGGACTGGCACAGAAAGTGACAAAGCTGTCACATCAAAATTACATCATCAGGAGGCCACTACTGGAGCGCCCGTACTGGATTACACTGGTAGAAAGTCACTCCTGAGCCCAAGGATGAAAATCCTAAAATGCTTTTGATAAAAAAGAAAGTTTTTTTCCATACACATTAGCCTATTTTGGAGGGACACTGGGCAAGATCCAATCCAAAACAAACCCTCACAGACCTCAAGAACCAAGAACAATTCATTCAGCAGTTCCTAGAATAACTACTCATAAAGTACCAGAAATGGGGAACTGGTGGCTCTGCTGACAATGCCCAGTCTTTCATGATTGGTCAGAATGACTGGGCTAATAGAATATGGAATACAATAACATTTCAAGGTTCATTCTTTCTAAACAGGAAGGCATTTTTTTCTGTATATGACTGCCTTCAAAATTAAGAGCAATACAGTCTAGGGAAGAAGAATCTATGCAGCAAAATTTCTCCCCAAATCAAAACTCCAGTGGCTTAACAGAAACAAAGAAGCTTAAAAAAGACATGCCATACAGGATCAAAACGTTTTAAATGATGGCGGGTAGTTTGTATTTTCTGATTTACAAGATTGTCATCAGCTCTCTCAGGTAAACCAGGCAGGAAACAGTACTAGAGGAACTAATTCTATTTTATTGTATGGTTACATTAGCAGAATCTTGCAAATCTGAAAGTACAAACTTGCCACTTTTAATTGCTTGATCCATTAGGCCCGTGATGGCGAGTGCCACAAGTGACACGGGGAGCCATATCAGTGGACATGTGAGCTCAGGTCTGGCACGCATGAGTGTACCGGCCAACTGATTTTCCAGCCTTCTGGGCCTACTAGGAGTTGGAAAACGTAAGTAGAGGTACCACTGTATTTTTGTTTCCTATACTTTTTGGGTTTTTTTAAAAAAAATCTTTTTACTAAATTCTGCTTTTTTAGAATTTATAATATTCTTCAATGTACTGTAGCTTTCAGGCCATTTTATTAATCCTATTAGCACAAGAGTGATTTAACTTAAAGAAAAATATACATGATAATGGAAAACAAAGGGCTAACTTTGAAAAGTGTTTGGAAACTTCAGATCGTGCAGAATGCAGCTGCGAGAGCAATCATGGGCTTCCCAAGGTATGCCCATGTTACACCAACACTTCACAGTCTGCATTGGTTGCCGATCAATTTCCGGTCACAATTCAAAGTGTTGGTTATGACCTATAAAGCCCTTCATGGCATCGGACCAGAATATCTCCGGGACCGCCTTCTGCCGCACGAATCCCAGCGACCGGTTAGGTCCCACAGAGTTGGCCTTCTCTGGGTCTCGTCGACTAAGCAATGTCGTTTGGCGGGACCCAGGAGAAGAGCCTTCTCTGTGGCGGCCCCGACCCTCTGGAACCAGCTCCCCCCAGATATCAGAGTTGCCCCCACCCTCCTTGCCTTTCGCAAGCTCCTTAAAACCCACCTCTGTCGTCAGGCATGGGGGAATTGAAATTTCCCTTCCCCCTAGGCTTACAGAATTTATACATGGTATGCTTGTATGTATGAGTGGTTCTTAAACTTGGGGTTTTTTAGATTGTTTTTAATATTAGATTTGTTTACATTGTCTTTTTATATTGTTGTTAGCCGCCCCGAGTCTTCGGAGAGGGGCGGCATACAAATCTAATAAATAAATAAATAAAATTGTTGGAATGGCAAAGAACAACTTAAAGGAAGATGATAAATATCAATGATGAACACTGCATAAACTTGCATACACCGGCAGATACTGCATCTAGTGTCTTAATCATCAGGTTTAAAGACGGAATTATACTATAACTCAACTATAATCAAGCGTGCCAGTTTTACAAACATGAACTGGAATAACTGAATATTGTTTGTTTTCTTCATACTTCTGTGTCTCCACTAAGAGCTTTGTGGTTAAATTTAAGTATTAGTCATTAGATTCCACCAGGTAGAAGGAAACCTCAATTGGCAGATAAACAATTATATGAGAAAGACAAATTAATGTTTCACACATCCTACTTGAATTCAACCTGCAAAATAGAGAACTGGGAGAGGCAGAAGAAAAATAAAGAAAGACAGAACAGTGATTCTCTCAATCTGCTATAGCTTGGCACCCTGCCACAGATGCATGGATCTAGCTGGCTGGAAATACTGTACTAGGAGTTGTAGTTCAATACGTCTGAAGCATAATAAATTAGACAAGCAGGGGCAATGCAAAAGAATTATTCTTTGTCGGATTATTGCAGTACAAAGACATACAAACATCAGAAATCTGATGACTGATCTCAATCATCTAGAAAACATCTGTTGAAAATCCCCCCCCCCCTTTTCTGGTGAATCACATAGGATGAAGTGAGGCAACAGTCATTCTCAATATAACACACACACACACAGGGGGAGGCAGTGCCCCCCTCCATTGTTGACATTTTGAAGGCATCTTAAGCTTATATGGGGCAGTGATGGCGAACCTATGGCATGGGTGCCACAGGTGGTACGCGGAGCCATATCTGCTGGAACGCAAGCTGTTGCCCTAGCTCAGCTCCAACGTGCATGTGTGTGCTGGCCAGCTGATTTTTGGCTCCCAAAGAGGCTCCGGGATGGTGTTTTTAGCTTCCAGAGGGCCTCTGACGGGATGGGGGAGGGCGTGTTTACCCTCCCCCGGTTCCAGGGAAGCCTTTGGAGGGGAAAACATGAGCCTACTGGGCCCACCAGAAGTTTGAAAACAGGCCATTTCCGGCCTCCAGAGGACCTTCGGGGGGTAGGGGAAGATGTTTTCGCCCTCCCTAGACATTGAATTATGAGTGTAGGCACTCACGCATGCACAATAACACACGTGCATGCTCTTTCGGCACCCGAGGGGGGAAAAAGGTTAGCCATCACTGTTATATGGCTTCACTAAGACTTATCCCAGTTGATTGAGGGACCCTATCATGTCTTTTATCTTTTTTTTAATGGGGTTTTACTATGATGTTGGCCAGGTTCCTCCCTGCTTTTTTCTATGTATATTTTGTGCAGCACCCAGAAACCTTTAGGATTGAGTTGAGATAAAGGTACTTTCAATTAAATAAAGAAATAAATATTCTGAATTGAACAAAGTGAAAAGAAAAGCAGAATGCTCTGCTGTAAGGTGACTTGTGAAATGCAGACACATCATTTCTTTTGCATGAGGCCTCTTAATCAAAGATTTAGACTTCAGTGCATCCCCATAACAGGCTTACGACATTCCAAATTAATGCTATAAACTCAAGCTACGCTTTTCCAGAAAAGAGTGGGAATAATAATAATAATAATAATAATAATAATAATTATTATTATTATTATTATTATTAATTGGATTTGTATGCCGCCCCTCTCCGTAGACCACATTTCCTTTGGTTCCTTTAATTATTATCTTACTAGTGCACAGCACAGGTAGTCCTTGCTTAGTGACTACAACTAGGACCAGCACCTTGAGTTGTTGCTAAGTGAAACATCACAAATTGACAGAATAAAGCTGATATAAAGCTGGGAAGATTGAAAATGTGATGGATAGTATTTTTTTGCATTACCATGACAATTGTGACGGGTGGCTAAATGAGAACTACCTATACATCAGGCATCTGTATTACAGATAATTAAATCCAATTTCTTTTCCTTCAATGAAAAGCTTTGAACATCACATCTACTTCCATGTTGACTCTGGGTTATACTGTTTGTCACCTCAGCCTGTCATGCCTTACTCACTTACAGGTAAAAATGAACATACACCAGTTGAGGAGCATTATAACAAAATGTATGCATGTACGTATAAATGATATTTATATACCACTGACCTCACAAGAACTGTAGGCAATTTACAAAATTCAAATTCAAAGTTAGTACATTGATCTGAATAATATATACCCTGCTTAATCAATGGTTCAGAATTTAACTTAAGACGGTACAATAATCTAAACTTTTACCCTTCTTGGTCAACCATTATATTTCTACTAACATTTTAATATGATTTTACAACTGTGCCAGAGGTATGTGTGTACATGTGTGTGTATATAAATTATCTCAACTTTGTTATTTTAAAGTCAGTTATTGATGACATATTGACAGTGATGTTGATAGGGTTTGTTTACTACTGTTTATGTCTAGTTTCTATTACTAGCATCTGTCCAGTAGTTTACTCAACAAGTCAAGTAAAGTCAATACATCGATAATGAGACTCTAGCAATTTTTTAATGTCAGGGTATGACTTTTTCAAATAAAATCCTTTCTCTTATTTCAGCAAGTTTATTCTAATATTGAGATTTTTAAAAAACACACCTTCTTGAATATAATGATTTTCATAGTTAATATAACAGTTGAAAGAAGTGCTAGTGGTTTGTTGCAGCAATGTTTAATAAATAAAACAACAAAATGAAGCGTGCATTTGGACAATTATCTCACCTATTTGGAGAAAAATAAAACAAGTTTATTCTGAAACAAAGCAAATCAAATAAAACATTCTACTATTCTTACAATTAAATAAACGTGGATACTGCTCAGTATATGCTACTGTGCGTACAATTGTATCCAGACCTTCCCTTACTTAATGTACAGAGAAATCAGGAGCTTTTATTCCTAAATAATATATTTGGCTGTATTTTGCCTATTTAATAACTTTACAGATTTTATTTATATCCTATTTCCCTCCACAAGATCAAAATAACATATACAGTTCTCAACTTCTCATTTTTATTCCAGTAACCAATTTGTGATGTAAATTAGGCTAAGATAAGTGAGCTTCATTACTAAGAACAAACTTAAATCTGAGTCTCACCAATCTAAATCAAGATTCTGTTTATTATCCCATATCTGCTTTCCCTTAAAGGATACAAAATCTAAACATGGTGAAAAAATATGGCTGAACACCCAGAATAATTTTGAAAAGACACTGCATAACCAATTAATATAATGGAACACAATTATGTTAAATTAACCAATTTTATCTTGCTCACATTCATTTTGGCTGATTCTCTCAATTTTTATTTTACAGTATTTTTATTCATTAATTAAATTTATATGTGATCCATCTCGCTATCTTCATGAAACAGATTACTTCAAAAATGTTATACATAATTAAGAAATCATAATGAATTAAGACAAGAACCTCAACTTCAATAGAGCAATATGTAGCTATTTATCTCATGGTATTAATTTAAATAAACAAATATATCAAAATACCATAGTAAAAAGTATTTTCCAATCATAAGTAATCCTAAAGTGTGTCTTGTTTTAATTGTACAGTCTTTTACAGTCTAGAGGCAGTCCCCGACTTACGATTGGTCACATAGCAGCCATTCAAAATTACAATGAATCCCCAAATGCTACATTTAGGGCCACTGCAGCACCCCATGGTTATTCAACCTTATAACTAATCATAGATAGTAACATATACCCTCCCACCTATCTCTTTCCATCCTGCTCTTGGGCCTTTTTACTCCACTTCAACTGGGACCCTGCAGGATTTTCACAAGAGGTACAAAGCACACTGGAAATTATAGTAATAACAATGCACTATGGGGAAAATATTCAATTTCAATCCAATCCAAAATGTTTCTACCAATCCATCAAGTGAGAGACTGCAAAGAATCAGTCAACACTTGTCATGGAAGAAACAGTGCAGTTTTGGGTGTAGCAATGGGACAACCCAAAGAAATATAACAAGAATGCAGCTTGGATAAATGGTGGTTAATGTACCTCTTGTATTAACAACATCTCATTCCAGGATGCATTCCTTTCCTGAGAGAGGGGGGGAACCTGTCACTTCTGGAAGCCATTTTTTCTTTTTGCTTCTTGACTGCCACCCATTTTAACCTGGGAAATTGGGAGGATAACAGCATTCCTCTTTCAAGGACATTTGCCTGCACCTGCTTGGGACTGCCTGGAGATTGTATCCAGTTGAATGTGAAATTTGGTTGGACAGTGTGATCTACTTGTGGCCATGGGGCCACAAGTGCATCACATTGTCACCTGGGTGGGGGAAACCTGGAAGCTTTCAGATTCAGGTTTTCCTAGATGTGCCAACCTGACATCTCTAATAAATTGGATCATTGAAGAACGTCAAGCCTCAAAGTCTTATTTCATTGGGGATGCTTTCTGGAACCCTGACAGGAAGTAGATAAGAATATAAAATAAGTTGAAATGAAATAACTTGTAATAACAACAAAATGGGGGGGGGGACAAGAAAGATGAAGAATTGGTCAGTAGTAGATGAAGATGAACCACACGATTTTTGTTTGAAACAACTGACAGGCCTACACTCATAACAACATCAGGCAAGGGTTCCTCGTCTCCAGCACTACTGGTGTGCTCCCGGAGATCGGTGCAGGTGTTTAGGTGTCCAGCGGGCCTATGTGGGGGCGCGGGATCAACTTCTGCACATAGACCAGAAGCGCAATCTCATGCGCTTGAGATTTCACCAATTTTCAGTGATTTCTTTGCTTCCACACATGCGCAGAAGCAAAAAAAAAAGCCCCAAAATCGGCAAAATCTCATGCACATGAGCATCCTCAAATGAGATTTCACTTTCAGTGCATGTGTAGAAGCTGAATCTTGCACGGGCATGTGCCTGCACCTGTCGGGGATGTGGAGATGCATCCACATCTCCTTTTCTGCTACCACACTATAGTGTGGCCTGTACCGGGTGAAGAACATATATTTAACATCATACTGCAAGGATGTGAAATTAAAGATTGGTTAACATCTGGTAAAACCTCAGGGACCGCCTTCTGTTGCACGAATCCCAGCGACCAGTTAGGTCCCACAGAGTGGGTCTTCTCCAGGGCCCGTCAACCAAACAATGTCGCTTGGCGGGACCCAGGGGAAGAGCCCAGGGGAAGAGCCTTCTCTGTGGCGGCCCCAGCCCTGTGGAACCAACTCCCCCCAGAGATTAGAATTGCCCCCACCCTCCTTGCCTTTCGTAAGCTGCTTAAAACCCACCTCTGCCGCCAGGCATGGGGGAACTGAGATACTCTTTCCCCCTAGGCCTTTAAAATTTTATGCATGGTATGTCTGTATGTATGATTGGTTTTTATATAATGGGTTTTAACTGTTTTTAGTATTGGATTATACTGTTTTGTTACTGTTGTTAGCCGCCCCGAGTTTGCGGAGAGGGGCGGCATACAAATCCAACAAATAAATAAATAAATAAATAAATAAATAAATAATGAAAAAAAATCCAACAAGAGGCAGGCAATTATAGATCAATGTCCTGCTTACCAATAACTTTCAAATTGCTAATTGATGTTATATTTGATGCAGCCCAAAGCATCTAGATCAATGATGGCAAACCTTTTTTCCGTTGGGTGCCATAAGAGCGTGCATGCTCACTATTGCACATGTGCAAATGCCCACACCCATAATTCAATGCCTGGCAAGGGTGAAAACAGCTTCCCCCACCCCCAGGAGGCCCTCTGGAGGCTGGAAGTGGCCTGTTTCCCAACTTCTGGTGGGCTAAGTAGGCTCGTCTTTCACCCTCCTCAGACTCCAAAGGCTTCCCTGGAGCTGGGAGGGAGGGTAAAAACGCCCTCCCCCAATCCCCCTGGATGCTCTCAGGAAGCCAAAAATGCCTTCCGACGTCTCTTTGTGAGTCAAAAATCAGCTGGCTGGACACACATGCATGTTGGAGCTGAGCTAGGGCAATGGCTCGAGTGCCGGCAGATACGGCTCCACGTGCCACCCTTGCCATAGGTTCGCCATCATTGAACTACACAAAAACAAGCTCTTTCTAGAGTAGAAAGAAAAGGACTCAAAGGCATTCACACACAAAGACATGTACAAAGTATGGAGGACATTCAATGGGTGAAATGTGCCTCTCCAATGCCTTGAAAATATTTTGGCCGATTTCTTTCCTGTCCCCAAACAGTATACACTGTATTTTCTCCAGCCACCATTTATAACAAAGAAAAAGAGAGATCTAAGAAAAAATATTTGAACCAGCGAATGGAGAAAGTGATATATTAAAATGCCATGGGAAAAACATATTTACCTACACAAGAAGTTACTAAATGCTTTGTTTTAAATAAAGTGTTTTTATCAGGTTTTTCCAACCTTTTAATCAGAGTTTTTACCACAGATTCTGAAAATTTTGCATGGATTTATTTTTAGAAGTAGAAAAACCTTCTGAAACCAATGAGTCATATGTACAAGCAGAAACCAAGAATGCCTTTCCTTCCACAATTCTCAATACTTATTTTTCCCTCCCATTCATTAATAGACAGGGAGTGTATCAAAGCAGACTTCCTTGGATAAAGCAATTTTGTTGACTAATCCGTAAAGTAATGCTTACACTAAAGGTAAAGGCTGGGTAGAGATCTGGATTTAAAGGGCAAATGTGATTTGGAGCATATGGTCACATAAGGAGCACCTAATGGGAACATCATAAAGTCATATTACACCTGATGTGTAAAACTTCTATTTATTCAGTATAGAATATGTCTGTGTTTACAGATAATAAACAAAATATTCTTTTAGCTTCCAGCCGGCTGTTTGATAAATACAATGAATCCGCTGTAGAATCTTATCTAACTAATCCTATTTTAAGCAACAAAGAAACAAGATATTTATAAATCAGAAAAAATAGTAAAATTGATGCAACTAGTAGATTATGCTATTAGATTCCATTGTGAAACAAAATCAATGGGACAAATACATTGTTTCTTTGTTTCCCTTCTGCTATAAATGCATGCAAAGACAATTTGGCAACACCGCCACAAACATTTTGCAATTATTTGTAGGTATATCATACAAATTTCATACAGTAAGTATACTATATGCCTTAGTTAGATAAATACGGCACACATCATGCTAGTTAATTTGAAGACAAAATAAAACCCAGGACCTTGGCAATTTGCAGCTTTATAACTAAGAGTAAGCTGTGCAAATTCTTCACATGATTATGTGAAAAAAGACTGCTAAATAGAATTCTTTATTGGCTAAGTGCGATTGGACACACAAGGAATTTGTCTTTGGTGCATATGCTCTCGGGGTGCATAAAAGAAAAAAAACATTTCTCAAGAAATATGATTGTCATAGGGATAAAATAAGCAATGAAGAAACAATCAATATTAATAAAAATCTTGAGGATTCAAGCAACAAGTTACAGTCATGCAGTCATAAGTGGGAGGAAATGGGTGATAGGAGTGATGAGAAAAAAACTAGTAGTAATAGCAGTGCAGACTTAGTAAATAGTTTGACAATGTTGAGGGAATTATTTGTTTAGCAGAGTGATGGCTTTCAGGGCAAAAAATGTTCTTGTGTCTAGTTGCATTGTGCAATGCTCTGTACCGGCATTCTGAGGGTAGGAGTTGAAGCAGTTTAGGTCCAGGATGCGAGGGATCAGTAAACATTTCCACAGCACTCTTTTTGACTCGTGCAGTAAATAACCACTGAAGGTGGAGCCACGTGAGCGTAAAGGTACTTAGTTTTAATCTATTGCAGTCCGCTGGAATTAGGCCAATAGTGCTGCCTAAGCCCACTAAAAGCAGAAAAATATTCTAGTGCAATTCCCAACTTTTACGGTTTGATGGCCGAGTGTGGAGGAGGAGAACCACCTGCATAACCAGCCTCATGCTGGCCTGCTACTCATACAAGTCAAACTGTATATGTGCATGCCGGCCTGCTCACATGGTCCAGTTCCGAGCAGGCCATGACCCGGTAATGGGCCACGGCTTGGAGGTTGGGGACCCCTGTTTTAGTGCATCTGTTTCCTGCAGGCCATTTTTAAAAATTTCAACAGTTGTATTGTAGGCTGTTTTGAAAAGTGTTTTCTCGCATGCTCACAAATCTAATGACCCACCCTTGTGGAAACCATGGCTAGGAAAAAGGCCCAGTAGTTTTCAAGTATGTGAACAGATGAATGCTAGGAATAAAAACATTCAAATGTCCTAAAATTACATTCAGAAGTGCAATTCTTCATGTAGAAGTCTAAGTGTCAGGACCCATTATGATAACAAATGAAGAAAACATACTGGGATCAAAAGGGGGAGATGAGATCAGAGAAAAAAGAGCAGTAACAATCCATAATTATCTTGTAGATGTAGCGCTTGTGAGCTAAAGTCTGTTGTGCAAATCCATCAACTCTGTTCCTTGCTATACGTTTCAGCCTGAAAGTGTGTTGTGTATGTGCATTAAGTATAAAACCAAAACTGCGTGCACTTTATTAGTTCAGAATAATAGGATGTCTGCCTCTAACATATCTACAATTCTGAAATGTGAATAGGATAAATAGATTTGAACGAGGTCTATTCTGAAAGGTAATACAGTGTTCCCTCAATTTTCGTGGGGGATGCGTTCTGAGACCGCCCATGAAAGTCGAATTTCCGCGAAGTAGAGATGCGGAAGTAAATACTGTACACCATATTTGGCTATGAACAGTATCACAAGCCATCCCTTAACACTTTAAAACCCTAAATTACCATTTCCCATTCCCTTAACAACCATTTACTCACCATTATTACTGGTACTCACAATTGAATAAGACACTTAGTAATCCTGATATTTATAAACATAATTATTTATTAACAATAATTATTTTTTGTTATTTATTTGCAAAAATTATTAGTTTGGCAATGACATATGACATCATCGGGCGGGAAAAACCGTGGTATAGAAAAAAACCCACGAAGTATTTTTTAATTAATATTTTTTAAAAAAAACGTGGTATAGGCTATTCGCAAAGTTCGGACCCCCGAAAATCGAGGGAACACTGTACTCACTTTAGACCTCTATCAATTGTGTATTCCTAGACAAATTCAGGAGAGTTGTCACCAAATGCCCACAGTACAGAAAAATGTAACCCCTCATTACATAAACTTGACTGGTAAGTGACATTCCAGCAAGAGCACAGCAGATTTTTGCTCCAATCACACAGCTCAACAGCAACCCAGAGAGGAAAAAAAAACAATAATACTGTACTATAAGATGTAGGGCATTATTCAATGAGGAAGGAAGCCACAGAAGCATAAAGAACTTCTTTCAGCAACAAAGCACTTCTCTCACAATAATCTTCAAGTGGGTACTCTCCTACTGCAGATGACTTAAATTAAGGTAGGCTGTGTGTGCTGCAATTGATGTGTGAGTCAGCAAGAGCTGTCTGTAGGAAACTGCTGACATTGTTAGAAGGATCACAAACAAAAGTGTGCTCATAGACATGCATGCAGACACGGGTTTCTACTCAGGAAGCATGGGAACACATACCATTAACATGTAGAAAATCAGTAGCACACAATTTCTCATTTCCTTATTCACTTGTCCAATTCAAAGAAATCACCTCTGAATGTTAGCTATAATTAGAAGCTGCATTAAGTTCTTCAGAATCAATTTGTTTAAGCATATAAAACAGCTCAAACAAAAGTGTTTGAGTAACTTCTGTTTTTGAAGTCCTGCATGAAAGCAATATGGCCCTTTTATTTTTAATGAGTTGGGAAACTTATTTTGAATTAGAGCACTCAAAAGTATTTAATAACTCAGCTGGGAGATTATTTTCTAAGCAGAGGTGTAAGGTTAATTTCTAGAAAGATTGATGCTGGGACACAATCTCTCTTTGTAACAAAATCTTGTGACCTGGAAGACCCTTATCTAATGAAAAATGGAAGGAAGGTCACATTGACTCACTGATAGAGAAAATGCAATCCGTACTTGCAGATTATTACAATGTCACTCAAAGTCTTTCAATTTGAGATTTGCCAAAAAGGCAAGTGAGAACAGGAATATTGCAAAATATAGCTCTCTAAGATCTCGCCATAAAAGCTTCAATTTAGAACACTTACAATTTCAATATACTCCACAATACACAGAGTCACTCTTGTATTATTTGAATAAAAACCATGCATTTATGAAAGATGTATTGAAAAGGGCATTCTATCATCCTTTAGAGAATTGGTGTAGCATAATGAATATCCAAGAGATGGAATAGAAAAGACTTTTCAGAAACATATTTCCACAATCATTTTTTACATTAAAATGCACTGTTTGATGAGACTAATAATGTAACAATGAATACAACATCTGTTCAAGTTCAGCAATTTCAATCGTGGAAATAATCTGCCTCTGGGAAAACATATTCAACTTACATATATAAGTACCTAAACATCTAATATCAGCCCTCAATCAGAAAAGACCATTGGGATTTGTTTTCCTATTTAATATTTTTCTGGAAATTTTTGTTCCGGTGGATAGAGCATTCAATATGGTCCAGAAAATCTAAATGTAATCCACAACATCAAAACATATTAGATAATCTTGGACAAGTAATTGTCTTTCTCAGTTATCTTAAATTTAATATATACCTGGAGTAGTCATTCTTTGAACAGAGTTATGGAAACCAATAGGACAATTTTACAATCAATTACTAGATTTTACTGGCTCTACTCTATCTGTGAGATAAAATGAGATCCAACACAATTGTATATTATTCTCCACCTCAATAGACAGGCATTCAGATACTCTGAGCTTCACGAAACCTTACAATGTGGATCTACCAAAGCATAATGAGATAATGATAAAAAGTCTTTAAGCCATCTGAGCATACAAGGTAAGACTGAGCACAAAACAGAACGGAATGTACATCTGTCGATTTCTACAATTGCTTAAATGTCCCTTAACTTGAACCTCTAATTTCAATATGCTTGAAATGTATGATAAAATATCAAAATCAGAATATATCAGCCTATGATAAACAGTTGATATCTCCATAACACCATTCATAAATACCAATGGAAATTATCTAATGAGTTCAGTCTAAATATGGATATGTGAGGCCTTAGTTTAATTTACACTTGTGTAATTAACAATTACACAACCAGTTTGGTTGTTTTTTTCCTTTTCAGAAAGATGAATATTGCAACCGTAAACACATATTTAATACAGCAGAATTTATTTTAGACAAACTACGATTGTATTAGAACTTGAAAAGCATTGTATAGAAGTACAGCAAAAATACTGTGAAAAACAGGCTACCTAAATCGCCACAGGGAGAACAAAATTATCTATTTTTAAAACTTTTACAGAAATTGCCAACATTATACTCAACTCAAATAAAGCAGGAATTTCGCATTTATTATTAAAATTATTGTTCCTTTGAAGAACATACAGTGCGGATTCTCTTTCTAAACATTATAAATGTTCTTACCTGGATTCAATTTCTGCTCACTGTTGATTACAACAAAAAGTATACATTCCTTTGCTTGTTTGCAAATGATAATTTCTGCTCTAGAACTGGCAGGCTAAGTATGTTACTTTTCAACACACCACAAAGATGCTTGTCTAACTAGAAAGCAGAATGAATATGCTTTTATATTTTCTTGAAGCAAACTTCAATATGGATTCTTAGTTCATACAGCTGCCAAAGGAGGAGGAGATACTCAGTGTACGTGAAACAATTGCCAAGTTTTACAACTGCTGAGTAAACATTACTATAGATGTGGCAAACTTTAATCAGATTTTAGAATGGAAAGATAGGAAATTTAAATATTCCAGAGTAATCTGTTATTGTGTCTGAGATAAAATAATGGGATATACATCAATATTGTTAACATATTAATTTCAACTATTGAAACACCCCATGAAGATTTTCAGTCATCCAGGATATGGTTGTCTCAAAGGTGCTTTTTCAAGAGGCAATGGAACTTTCTGGAAAAAACACCTCTGGAACAATATTGAAACACTCATATATCAGTTTCTTTGCAAAACTCATGGTGCTAATTATTATTGCAGGCTAATTCCAGATTAGTCATTATACTTGAAGGAAGACTTGGCTGATCAGAAGACATACCAGCAGATTCATAAAGGATATAAAACATTACATATTGAAACATTATCTTCAAACATTACTATGAAATAGGAAAAGAATAATAATAAAATATTTCAATAATGCAAACAAAACTGATGACGTGCTTCGAATTAAATCAAAGTCTTCCTGAAATTCTGGTGGGAACAAACAAGAGCATTTTACTCCTATGAGGATTTTGAACAGAATAAATTTGGGCTAGGATCTATCATAGGAACAATTTTAAAAATGACATGAGGGCAGGATTTGACTTACATGGAAAAGTTTTTAAAAGGGTCTTTTTTCTGTTTTTTTTTAATGCTCCATTTTTCTAAAAAATGCCGACCATCCATTTAAGCAGCCAAGAAACAGATATTGGTAAATAAAGGCTTTAATATTACTTTTAAACAAATAAAATAAAAGACAAGGAACCTCTCAGTTTCCACTTAAACTTTTGGAATAAGACAACTGTTCCAGGTTCTGACCCACTGAGTTTCTGAAAGTGGAAGACTAAAGAGTGGGTTTGTCTCAATTCTTCTTAATCCCTTTACAGTAGTACCTCTACCTAAGAAGGCCTCTACTTATGAACTTTTCTAAATAAGTACCAGGTGTTCAAGAATTTTTTTTATCTCTTCTCAAGAACCATTTTCCACTTACAAACCCCAGCCTCTGAAACTATACCGGAAAAGGCAGGGAGAAGCCTCTGTGGGGCCTCTCTAGGAAACAGGGTCTCCACCCTCCCTGTGGTTTCCCCAATCGCATACATTATTTGCTTTTAAATTGATTCCTATGGGGAAAATTGCTTCTTCTTACAAACTTTTCTACTTAAGAGCCCGATCACGGAATGAATTAAACTGGTAAGTAGAGGTACCACTGTATTTACATTTAGCAGGTAATCCAAAATTCTTAATGTTAGTTGAAGGTTTAAAATTTTGGGGACAGTGTGTGCGTGTGTGTGTGTTAGATATCATACATCGGTCTACTAGAAGAAATGGGGAAAAGTAACCAATCTCATATTTAACCTATATCACAGGAAATTCTATTTTTTTCCTTGCAGCATTTGTATTATAGATCTTAGGATGCATAATTTGTTCATTTTGACCGTTTTCGGAGACTTTGCATCATTTTAATACTATAAACATTAGTTATTATAGTTACTATACTCAACAATTAGCATGTGCACTGATGCTTCGGACTCATTCCATAATCAGGTGGGATTTTAAGCAAACACACTCCACTTAGGACCATTGATGGAGTTCTGCTGGGAGACAGCTGTCTGAAACTTATATTAAGGCTCCTGTGTTACCCATGAGGCACTCCTGGGTGCAATGAATCAAGAACATCCTCCAAGACAATATACCAGAAAACAGTTTAAAAACATATTTATAAATTTATAATCTGACAACATTTCAAGTGGAAAAAAAAATTCAATTCATGAGATACTATATCTTGCCTAACTTGTAATCTTAACCCTTCCCATTATTATTAACCTTTAGCAGTAGAGAACTGAGCACTCCGCAAAGCCAGGACTGCAATGGTGCCCACACATGTCTGCCCAACATTTTGGGCCCGCATAGGCCTTACCAGCCACCTGCGGACACATCTTATGCAGCCCACAACCCATTAGATGTCAAGGTCCTCCTCGAACACAATGTGCGAACATCATCAATCTTTAGCAGCTATGCACCAGGAAATATTAACATATAAACCTCCCCAACTGAGATTAGCAAATGAATTTCCCATGCAGACATTTGCCAAATTATAATCATATTTCCATACCATCTATAATCTATAGAAAGCAGTTGTTGGATTAGTTCTAAACCTCCTGTACTTCATACATAGCATCTAAACACATGGTCTAAATACTCACACCTTCCCACTCACATTTTTATTCATATTAATCTACAAACCTAGCAAATTTCCTGCTACATAACCAAATATTTGCAAAACTTCTCATGTGAAAATAAACCAACAATGTGATGCATCTGAATATCTAATACTATATCTAATCAGTGATCTACATTGTTTTTATGAAACTATGATGTGGCTCTGTATAAGAACAAACAAGGACCAAATACAGAGGAACAAAATGATAATAAATTTAACACTAGGAGATTCATAAAGGCCCTTTCTTCTAGCATTCCATAACCAGTTAAAACAATTGTTCCACAATGCTTTCTGGCGGAGCTACTTTGCAATTCACATCTCTCTTTTGAAGGAGTGGGGGGAAGAATTGGCCTTTTCTTTTAAAATATATTTTAGTCTTTTCCCCCCTCTTAGAATATTCTTATAATATACCACCTAATGTCTCTTGGGATTTAATTTAATTAATTATACAAACTCACAAGTAATTATGAAAATGACCACTGCTCATACTCATAGTGAGATTGCTGTTAGCTATATTCTTGAAGTGCTCATTGGCAATATAACAAGACCCAAAACTTTGCATAGTGTTTGGTTTCCCCAAAAGCTAGCTGTAAAATCCTACCAGGTTCAAAAAACATTGATCAAGTTCTTGATCCTGGTAGCAAAATCTTCAGGAATCAAGTTCCCGAGGCTTCAGAATCCTTGTGATTCTGATGTCTGGAAAACCAATTTTTTGGAGCTGGTGAGAAAGAGGACGAAATGGCTATACTGGTGGTGAATACAGCTAATTAGAAATCAATTTGGAATATCAAAGAATTTGGGTGTACATTTCAAAATGGGAAAGTTCAGATCTAAATCCTGTTGCCTAATTGATCAATCTAAAGCGAGAAATACCAGTGCAGGCAAAGTAGAAATACCAAATATATATTTTAGGCACACAGAAATTCAGAATGCTATTCTCTAAATAATAAAGTTCATGCAAACTCACACAGAAACATTTTTTTAAACTTTTTACCCCTCAGTTTACAAATCTTTTCTTTCTTTTTCTTGCTGTGACATACTGGATAAGCAGCAGTATTTTAAAAAGGCACCCCAACTCCAACTTTGGACATTTGAAAATAAAGGAAGGATTTTCAACAATATTTAAAATACAATACATAGTTACATTTATTTCTGAGTTCATATATACTATTTCAATATACAGTGTTCCCTCGATTTTCGCGGGTTCGAACTTCGCGGAAAGTCTATACCACGGTTTTTCAAAAATATTAATTAAAAAAATACTTTGCGGGGGTTTTCCCTATACCACGGTTTTCCCCACCCAATGACGTCATATATCATCGCCAAACTTTTGTCTGCCTTTAATAAATATTTTTTTAAATAAACTTTAATAAATAAACATGGTGAGTAATAATCTAAATGGTTGCTAAGGGAATGGAAAATTGCAATTTAGGGGTTTAAAGTGTTAAGGGAAGGCTTGTGATACTGTTCATAGCCAAAAATAGTGTATTTACTTCTGCATCTCTACTTCGCGGAAATTCGACTTTTGCGGGTGGTCTCGGAACGCATCCCCCGCGAAAAGCGAGGGAACACTGTACAGCAAATTTAAATCCGAAACACTTGAAAACTCTGTAACAGGTGCTGTAACTTCACTTGATATGAGAAAGCATCAAACATTCTATTTGCACTCATTACTCCATCTTAAGAAAATGTCTCATTAACATACATTCCTCTTTTAGATTGCTGTGATTTTATAACGCTTTGCTGGAAGTGAGTAAGCATGCACTGGATTGCACTGTAAAATTTCCCACACATCTATCTAGTGACAAGCAGCAGCATGGAGTCATTTTTCCAGTCCTCAGCCTGTCCCTCCCGCCTATACTTTCCAAACATTAATTAGAACTAGATTTTTATCGCAAATGTTGTTTGCATTTCTGTGCTGTAGCTCATCAATGAAACTCAACTGAAAACACCCAACATCTCCACACCATTGCTGAAGGCATTATTTCTGCAGCTTGAGAAAAGGAAGCATGTCACAGAACAAGTTATCCTCAAAACTCAGGATACAATCAATCCAAATTCTTATTCCCACGCTTATAATGCAGTGAGGTTTTTTTTAAAAACACCCTTCTGTTTAACAATGTTGATATTAAGTATCCAAAATTTCCAACACAACACCTGGTTTCTGGCTGTACTAAGAGGAAGTTTTTAAATGTGAGGCAGATGCGATGCCTTCTAGTAATGTCAGCATTCCTTGAAAAAAATCTCTGTGTTGCCAAACTTTATTTCACTACTATAAAATACCCTAACATGTTATAATAAAGATTGTCTTAAAATCCCCACATGGATTTATGCAGATTAATCCAACTGTCCAAAATACTATATTATCATTCTCACACAAATCAAATTATATTCCCATGCCAAAAAAAAATACATAAATGACTTTCAAAAGGGTGAAACAATTTCAAATGTTTTAAAACGAATCAAGAAAATTATAGAATATAAATAAATACTTTATTGTCATTGTCAATACAACAAAATTGTCATTGACAACGAAAGTCACATGACGCCCAGAAACCAGTCCCAACATTTAGCAATCCAAAATAAATAAATAAATGCCCCACCCACCCCAAATTCCCCACCCTGAAACACCCAAACATTTACACATGTGTTAAAGCACTGGATTTACCAAGATATTCGTGTCAAGGAATTTTTTTTAAAAAAAGCTTAAACTACAATTTCTGTTTAAATCAGGCTGGTAGATCTTAAGGGTCACATGCCTAGGATCATGGACAAATGCCCTATTTTCCTGAGAATAATACTTAGCCCCAAAATAAGCCCTAGCATGTTTTTATAAATGAACCTAACACAAACCCAATTCCCAAAATAAGGCCTAGTGCTTATTTTGAGGCCCAAAAGAAAGTAAGACCCGATCTTATTTTTGTGGAAACGCAGGTACTGATTAAGTCATACACATGTTTGCATACAAAATTGAGAATGTAAGTAGATAAGTCTCTCTCCTTACTTACTCTGTTCTTTACCTACAAATTTTGCAGCTGCTATCTGTAGTTGTGCCTTCAAAGGATGTTATAGCTAAAGTTTGGGCAATTGACTTCTTAAAAGATCTTATTCTTGCAAGACTTTCCAGTAGGATTATAGAGCACTCTCAATTATAGATCCCTGAGCTGCAGACATTCTAGGTGAGTGATGGAGAACCTTTTTTTGCTCAGGTGCCAAAAGGGTTTGGGCGTCTGGGCAAACACTCATAAGGCAATGTCCTCCCTCCTGCGCATGCACACATAACTCCTCCCCCTTGACCTTTCCCTGCTGTTCAGGCCTCACTGAAGCCTCCAAATTTCCAATAGGCCCATAGGACCCGTTTTTCCCCATTCCCAGGCTCCAGAGGCTTTCCTGAAGCCTGGGGAGGGCAAAAATGGTCTCCCCCCACCCTCTGGAAGGCCAAAAACCAGCTGGCCAGTGCACAGATGCACGCTGGAGCTGACATAGGGCAACAACTTGCATACCCTTTGATATGGCTTCATGTACCACTTGAGGCATGCATGACATAGGTTCGCCACCACAGCTCTAGGTTTTGCACTGGGAGACTCTATTATGTGGAGGGGGGAGGCTTTTAGAAATGTCAATAACTATGGAGTGGGAAACCAAATAGCAAAGTAACCATGGACACCTGCACAGCACAACATCAAACACTGTATCTCACATGGGAATTACAAAATTTTACCCCAAATTTAAATTATGGTTTTCAAATTAAGCAAGGCTGGCTCTAGCTTGTTTAAAGTTTTAACTTCAATTAAATCCAGTTATTTAAATATGTTACAAAGAACACTTCTGCTGTTGGAGAGGGGCGGCATAGAAATCCAATTAGTAAATAAATAAAATAGAACAACTATCCTTTGAGCGCACAGGTAGTCCTTGGTTAACAGCCATTTGCTGAGCAACCAAAGTTTTGCTGAATGAATGTTGCAGCTATTAGTGTCCTGCAGTCACATGATCGCCATTCTTAATCTTCAATGATAAGCGTAGTTAATGGGAAGCCTGGCAGGTGGTCACAAATGGCAATCACTTGACATCACACTTAAAGACTATGTGGGATTTGCCTAACATGCTTAACAACAGCATTGCTTAGTGATAAAGTTCCCTTGTGTCCAGTTCTTGTTAACCAAGGGGACAGATGATTACCATGATTAGGGAGCGGACATACATATTATGTTCAGCTAACTCATTGACGTAATGCTAATCAAAGTTTAATATTACTCTGAAAAATCCCATGACTACCTTGGAGGAAAACATCCACTTAATCAGTACCTTGGTTTCTTCATCACTATGTTACATGGGAACTATATTTTATTAGGTGTATTCCATTTAAGTATATTTTATAGTAAATATATTCCATAAGTTTATATTAAATTCTTATTTTTATACAGCAACAAAAAACTAGATTTGTAGCTTAGGATATTTATAATGCAATATAATATTTACTCAACATTAAGGATAATTGTGCTAAACAGATTCAATCAGGTAAATGCACACAGGATTGTAGATTCAGCAGTCAGTAAAAAGCATTACATAGGAGGACAAAAGGTAGGTAATGCAGTGGTTTGTTGGACATCTGTATAGACATCTCACTTAGTACCCACCAAACATTTTGACCTATTTTCTGAAATCTTACAATAAGAATTAAAGAGGTGACATGATGTATACTAAAATCTTGGCTGCTAACACTACATTTAGTTATGCTTCTGCACTTTGCACAAATCCACAGACAAATGAAGAACATTTAGATGCTGTGCAACTGTAGCTTGGGATTTTGGGATCTTAAGGAAAAGCTACTCTAGTGTAATAGGTTTTTTATGTTCTGTGACTGTGCAAGTGTAACAGATGGCGCTCATGGAGGAGGAGTTGGTTTGATGGACTACAACAGGGACGGCAAACCTTTTTTGATTTGCATGCCAAAAGGAGGAGGAGTGTGTTTTCCGAACTTCTGGTTTGCCTGCTGTGCTGTTTTTTGCAGTCTAGGGCTTCAGAAAGCTTCCCTGAACCTTCCTGAGTGCAAAAAACAGCACAACAGCAAACCGGAAGTGCATTTTCCGAACTTCCAGTTTGCCCGTTTTTTCATATTCCAGGCTTCAATGAGGTCTATGCACATGCTTGGGGACAGGAGGAATTGTGTGTATGAGTGGGGGCTAGCACGCTAGCACACCCATACACACTCTTTTGGCACGTGAACCAAAAAAGGTTCACCATCAGAATCTCCCAGGCTACAGTGAGAATAGCAAGGGTTCAATCTGGCAAGATTCTGTCTCTTGACAGAACTCAATTGTTTCTTTGCCATCCTTGAGCTTAGCCTGACAACAAGCCATGCCACAGTAGCAAGTGTTTCCACAACATCCCAAATGTCTCTTTACTGCTGTACAGTCACCTCCAGTTCCTTGAGATCCAATGGATATCACTTCGCCAAGCTGTCAAGAATTGAGTTTTTGAATATTTGTATCATCAACTCTATTACCCAGCTATCTTTCAACTGCCTTTGATTTTTGCACATTTCAGCCTGTTTTCCAATGATCCTTATTTTCACGTTAAGCACTCCAAAGACTGAAGTTAATGTTCATTATTAATGCTTCCACTTTAATTTCTAGTTTTACTTGTCTCCTAGTAAAATCAATCCAGGTTTTATCTTCTAGTACAAAAATATTCCCTAATTTGGGGGCATTAATTTACTAGACTCCAGGAGTCTAGTGTAGGGGTCTAGGAATTTGCATAAGACTTCAATGTGCTGTCCAATGTATGGACTTTAGCCTGTCTTCAAATGACATAACATGCTAGCTTGCAAATGCTACAGGTCACAATTACTTTTCGCTATGATTTTCTAACATTGTGTTTCCAACTGTTGCCTCAGTTTAAAAGTTTATTCCAGATTTATGTGGACTTCCATTATTAAAAGCCTGATGAATTCTTTCAAATTTTATTTTAAAAGCATTTTTAAAAAGACAGTCGCCATATTACAAAAGTAACCTGTTCCAGAAAAAGTGAAGCACGATTCATAACAGGCACTGGAGTTAGCTATGTGGTTTATATGTTACATTTGTAATAATCTGGGAAAATCGTTGTAGTTAACATCTCTCACTTTATACCTGAGTCAGTGGGGGAAAGGCAGAGTCTTTCATTAGGCATTATCTTCTTCAAACATCCCACGAGGCAAGGAAGATATTGCAGTGGGAAGTAATTACCCTTTGCTGTGCAACTCAACAGATTAAGGTGATAGAGAAGCCACAATTAAAAACTGAAGACTGCCTATTGTAAGACAAGAAGTACTCACAAAGATGCTTCCTCTAATTAAAATCACTTTGCAGCTCAGTTCTTTTAACTAATCAATACATCAAAAACTCAGCAATCAGTGGCGGATGCCTGAGTAAGCATACTTACTTACACACACACCCCAACAGCACTTGCCAAAGGAAAGAATGCTTACAAGGATAATAATAAACAAGCTCCAAAAAACAATCCATCTTTATAAACACACAAGAGCAGCATTTGATTTTTGCACATTTCATCCTCTCTTCCAATGATCCTTACTTTCACATTATGCACCCCAAAGACTGAAGGTGTAGTAAAGCATTGTAGCCTCACCTCCACATGAAGTGGTGTGTGTGTGTGTGTGTGAAGGAACTCAGCATTGACCAGACTGACATCACAATGCATCTCAGAATGTGAATAGGGAAATCTTATGGGAGAACCCCAGGAATAAGGAAGCTGGCTTTATGTGCCATTTGCCTGTGCAGGATAGCTTGAATGGGTTATCTGGCAGGAAGCATTTAGCCATCCTGAGTGAATAATAAACAAAACGCACTCTCCCCCTCTTCCTTTCTCCAACAGCCGCCCCCTATTATTCTTAGCCAAGGAATCCGAGCAGCTCCCTTTCACACACCAGCCCCTTTCTTTAATTGCAACTCCTGTCTTAAGACTGGGCGAGCTTTTCCCACCCCTTTCTTTCCCCAGATCCGCCACGACCATTAACCGAAGTCCTCCAGATAAGAAGGACCCGAAACTACAAGGGACCAAACAGGCAGGAGGGTAAAAAACGACCGGCTCTCATTTGCTCGCAACGGTAGGTAGAGAGCGTCCCCTTTGGATAAAAGGGTTTCGCAACCTGACAGCTGCTGGAGGGTGGGGGGGAGCGGTTTCTCTGACACCCCCCAACACACACACACATACACCATTCCTTCTGATGCCAGACTTACTATTCTGAGCTCCTCCTCCTGCAGGCTCCTTCAAAACAGCCACCCCTCTCTCCTCGGCTTTCACTACTACTCTCTCTCTCTCTCACTCATCACTTTTACTCCAGCGCGACGGGATAGATGGAGAAGCTTTAATGCAATTAAAACCGACCCGCCGTAATCCGCTCCCCCGCCGCACACACATACACACCCTCCCCGCTCCCTTAGAAAAGCTGCTCTTCCGTAGGTCCCGCTAGTATTAAAAACTCAATCGGCGCCGGTCGAGCCCGTCCGCAGAGGGGCTGGAGACTTCGAGCCGCACTGGCCGAAGCGGGTTTTGTCCAAGCCACGTCCAAGCGTCGCTCCTCTCACCGACCCCACCACAGGCGCATCTCCCGGCGAGCCAAAACCATGTGTTGTGTTTGTGTTGCCGTCACACACCACACAAAAAAGCAACCCAGGACAACACCGAACTTCACCTCCAGCTTTCAGGGGGGCGGGGAGGTGGGAGGAAAGCGGGAAACGGGACGAGAGGGGAAGGGGAAGGCTCACCTCTAGCACCGTAACTTTGGCTGGTTCGCGTCAGTGTTTCCCGCCAGTGTTTTGGAAAAGGGGCGAAGAGACCCCAATAATAATATTCTTCTTATTCTTCTTCTTTTGAGGGCCCCGGTTTGCTGAGGTGGTTTCTGTCGAAAGCGTGCTTCGAGAGTGTCACAAGCCGTCCGCTTTGCAACGAACCAGCAGGAGCGGGAGGAGCAGCGGCGACCAAAAACAAACCCAGCTGCTGCTGCTGCTGCTTCCCGAGGCAAAGTCTTGCAGAGAAAAGGGGGGGCCAAGGGAAGGGGGAAAGGAACACATATGCATATAAAAAGGGAGGGGGCGGGGAGGTGGGAGAGGGAAACTGGAGGAGAAACAAGGAGGCGGAGGCTGCAGTAAAGAAGGGTGAGGGGAGAGAGAGAGAGAGAGTGGGGGGTGGGTGGGAAGGGGAGCCAGGCAGAAAAGGCTCTGTCGCGGGAGCGCTTCGGGGACCGTCTCTGCACAAGGCGGCGGCGGCGGCTCGGCGCTGCTCTTGCAAAGCCCCCCGTTCTTTCGGCTGCGCGGACTCTTTCCCCGTGGCTCGCGCTCTTCCCAAAGGAACGCCGCCTACTCGCCTCAATCGCTACATTGTTGACATTCGCAGGCTGACATCATCCTCCTCCCGCCGCCGCCGCCACCACTACCGCCACACACGAGCGCGCACACACACACACATACGCAGAGTAAGGCTCAACCCCGCCTTCTCCCCCATTCACAACAACGGTGCGCAAATCGCGCACCGCCTGCTCCTCGCGGGGAGGCGATGGGCCCCGGACCGGCGTAACCTGCTTTGAGAATAGGGGCTCCTTGCGTGGAAAGTTCGCTCCGGCGGTTCGTTGTCGCATGCGCACCACCCTCTCTCCAGATTCTCCGGCGCGACGCTTCATCGTTCTCAGCTCCCTCCTCCTTTTGTGTTCGTGCAGCTTTGAGGGGCATACTGGGAATTGTAGTCCTTCTCCCCCTACAAACCCGACACCCCCGCTGCATGCAGTTAGAGGAAAGCTCGATTGCGA
The DNA here is from genome assembly GCF_031021105.1 of Erythrolamprus reginae. Taxonomy (NCBI): domain Eukaryota; kingdom Metazoa; phylum Chordata; class Lepidosauria; order Squamata; family Dipsadidae; genus Erythrolamprus; species Erythrolamprus reginae. The sequence continues at coordinate 287,303,070 of NC_091950.1, forward strand.
TGCTCTGTCAGAGAGAGAACCCGAAAGATCGTTGTTAATGCCGCTTTGGTACCACGATTAGTTTTCTTTGGTTCTTTGATGTAGATACAGGCAACGTTGCGCTCATGGGCTCTAATATTCCTCAGCTCCTTTGTTGCTTGGAAGGTTCTATATCCCGACTGACATTTTTATTTATTTATTTTAATCGAAAACTTAAAAACCCGGTATACTATAAAATAAATCACAGCCTTGTAGGGTTATTCTCAGGAATATTTTTGGGCTCCACAAAGAACCCACTAAGATAGTTTGCGATCATTCTCAACCTTTGATCAAATTCACCTTCTGGTAATGTATATTCGGGTTTTTTTAATGACCAGACATGAATAATAAAATACAATAAAATAAAAATAATTGTGTGAGTCTGCCAACAGCATGGTCTCAGCATTTGTGCACTGGGCTCCAAATGACAGCTTTCCTCTGAATAATAATAAAAAGCATGATTTAATAGTCTTCAGCATCAATTAAACACTTTTAATAAAAACGACTCAGCATAAAATAAACCAAAGCAATAAATGGTAGTACAGTAAATGAGATGTCTTGATGACTAATAAAAATCAATCTAAATGGAGAAGGGTTAGGATAATAAACATCAACGGCATAAATACATATTCATTCTGGCCACTTTTGTAAGGACTTATTCTAAATGGATAGATTTTAAAAAATCCCCCCCCCCAAAAAATAGATTAACAACAACAGCAATGGGCTAAGCCAAAACCAAGATAGAAAAATGTCTAAGGCTCCAAATTGTTGGAGTTAACTAGAAAATTAACTAGAAAAAGTAGGTTTTCTGGCCCATTAGAATCTGGACCTTTAGACCTGCCATAAAGTTCTTCAATTTATAAATTAGATGTGCTTTGTTACAGTTTATATTATAAAGGTTTCTTTAAAAATAGGCAAGGCATTTGTTTGCTTAATTTTCATTAACCAATACCAGAACTTTGTTTTTAAGATATTAACATCATGGGTAGTAGGCATTCCTTCACTTGGAAGAGATCATCATCTCTTGCTGCAACAGCAACATGTATGCATCATCATACAATGCCAGCAGATGGCAGGCATCATCTTAAAAGACATGTTCCCATCTATTCTGCCCATATAAATTCTTTTATTTTAGATCCTGCTTTTTTGCAATGACACAATAATCTATCCTCTTTATTGCATCATTGGTTTTCCATAACTAGTATTTCATTATTGAGAGCGTGCTTCTTAACCTTACGACATACAGAACTTGTGGTTTTATATATTTACAAAGGTATGCATATGTCTGAAGAAAAAGGAGGGACATGATCGAAACATTTAAATGTGTCAAAGGGTTAAATAAGGTTCAGGAGGGAAGTGTTTTTAATAGGAAAGTGAACACAAGAACAAGGGGACACAATCTGAAGTTAGTTGTGGGAAAGATCAAAAGCAACATGAGAAAATATTATTTTACTGAAAGAGTAGTACTGTAGATCCTTGAAACAAACTTCCAGCAGACATGGTTGGTAAATCCACAGTAACTGAATTTAAACATGCCTGGGATAAACATATATCCATCCTAAGATAAAATACAAAAACTAGTATAAAGGCAGACTAGATGGACCATGAGGTCTTTTTCTGCCGTCAGTCTTCTATGTTTCTATGTTTCTGAGATACATGCCAACAGTGAAGCCAAGAATGATGATAAACAAAGTCCAATAACTTGCACTGTAGGAAGGATCAGATATGACCAATTTGCAACAGCCATGAAGATTGACCACAGAAGTTAAAATAGTTAAGCATAGAGTCAAGGAGATATTGATCAGCTTTGCAGATTGTACTAAATTACGGTTTATTAGATATTCATTACTTGGGTTCATAGGTTGTGCAAGTCAAAACTCCATTAAATCTCCTTTGGATGTAGTGCAAAGGGTGAACCCACTCAGACCTACTAGTTATTGCTATTTTAACTAGACCACAGTTTTTACACTGAACTTTTGTATATCTTTATATCTTTTGTATATCTGTATATCTTTTTGTGAACCAGGATAGAGAGACTTGTCTAATTGGCTATAAAAAGACTTCCAAGTCCTTGTATCTATTCGGTTTATATTAACATTGATTGTTTACTGATTGCTTATTTGTATCCTATGACAATTAGTAAGTGTTGTACCTCATGATTCTTGACAAATGTATCTCTTCTTTTATGTACACTGAGAGCATATTCACCAAAAACAAATTCCTTGTGTGTCCAATAACACCTGGCCAATAAAGAATTCTATTCTGTTCTATTCTATTCTATTCTATTCTATTCTATCATATCCTTCCAGAGATAAAGGTTGAGAGCCATAAAGAAGACACCTCATAAGCAATCAATGAGTGTGAGTATTGGAAGATTTGGAGTATTGGTGGACACCCAACCTCCTTTATAAAGTCTTGATGCTTAGATCAAGCAAAATCTGCCTTACTGCGTTTAGCAATTTTAAGGAGAAATGAATGGGATGTCATTTTGGAAATGATGCAGCATGGAAAACCAGGGTTTATCTGAAATGCTGTAACTTTCATGGCACTCCAACTAACATGCTTCATTTTTGTTAAATACATATGCATGAAGATTAGAAATGATGTTTTACATGTATGTTAGGATGAAATTTATGACCAAAAAGCATGTTTATTCCCCTTTGTACCACCATAAAAGTGATTCAAGAGATTTCAGCTATGTTTAGAAACTTTTTAAACATTTAGATCTTTAAACAAAAACTTATTCATTATCAATATTAATTAATTAATATATTCACAAAGGAGTAATAGTTATTCAGATTCCAAAGTTTCTACACATTAACTTGTTTCATACATTTTTTCTTGTGGTTCATTTTTCCCTCTAATAATACATACATACATGCATGCATGCATATATTTACCAATTTTACATTTAATCCATCAAATCAGGCTTATATCAATCTATAATATAATTGTAGTTTTTTTATTATCCTTATCATATATGCGTGTATGTGTGTGTTTTTGTAGATTTTCACTTACTCGGGAAGAAACTCAAATATGCCATGACCTTCTCTCTCTCTCTCTCTTTCTCTCTCTCTCTCTCTCTCTCTCTCTCTCTCTCATACATATATTTTCTTTCTCTCACACAGAGAGAGAGAGGGGGGGGAGAGAATGGTGCACACATAGAATGGTGCACTATGATCTTACTATTTATAATCCCTCTGGTAACCATGGATGTGTTTCTATCCCTGAAAAAAATACTTCATACATCTGATAAAATGGGGCATATTTCATGAATGCTTAATGCCTTAATAATGTGGCTAGTCTTTAAAGTATCTTAATAGAGTTCACTGATATTTAGGTGTACACGATTGGACTGAGGTGCAACGTCTTGAGCAAGCATTTTTGGCTTAGTAGTATTTATTTAGTAAAAGGGTCCACATAAAACTATAAAATTGTTTTGAATCACTACAGTATTAATAAGTAATTTTCTTCAACAATAATTTAAATGCTAGTTCATATGTATTGGAAGGTGATTTTTTTTTTAAAAAAAATCATTGTTTTAATCCAAACCAACTTGATATGTAAATGTTTGGATTTGAAATATCAGCTTTCTTGGGTGACAAGCTATTTATCACTATGTTGCTCTGAAATTTAAATCATTCATTGTTTGTTTGTTTCTGTGTGTTTGTGTCATAGAGGCATTCTGATTCATGAAGAACTAAAATATGAAACTGGGTGGTAAATTGTATCTACCAGCAGTGTCAGCATTTGAAAATAAGAGGCCAGCTTCTGAAGAATAATAAAATTTATTCTGTAAGCCTTCTTTGTCTCTCTCATACCTCATCAGCAATCATTAATCTGAGGTTATTTCAGAAATTATTTGTAATAATAAAGAACTTTGGATTTGTATAAACTCAAGGAGTGAAGTAGTTTTTTGAACAAAAAGATCACATATAATACAAAGAAAATATGTTTCTAAAAATAGTATTAAGGTTTGCAAACCACAACCCTAAAATAATGTCATAATAGCTCTGTCATCTTTTGGTCATATTTGACAGAAGGATGTTGACTTTTCCAAATTCCTTCCTATTGGTTTTCTTACCTGCAACATTAGCCAAGAGTCAGTGTTCCTTTGAGGAAATACTTTACTGATTACAAATAATTTAAAATGCATTCCTTTCCTTGTGGGCAATGTACACTGCTCAAAAAATAAAGGGAACACTTAAACAACACAATATACATAACTCCAAGTAAATCAAACTTCTGTGAAATCAAACTGTCCACTTAGGAAGCAACACTGATTAACAATCAATTTCACATGCTATTGTGCACATCCAACTTTGTACAGAACAAAGTTTTCAATGAGAATACAGTATTTCATTCATTCAGATCTAGGTTGTGTTATTTGAGTGTTCCCTTTATTTTTTAGAGCATTATATTTAGAGGCTATATTCTCTGAAACATGAACAATCTATTTCACATTTGTTTTATGACAATTCTTATAAAAGTGATGTCAAACAGCAATTATTAGTGCCAAACACTATTACTATATGGAGAACTTTATTTCACTGCAAAGTTACTGCACTCAGCACATTCCTTCTCCTTCCTTGTATATGCATACACACAAACATGTATATCTATGTATATATATCTAGCATGAATATCTAAGGCCGCATTACTCTATAAATATAATCCTGAGCAGTGCACTTCCTACATTTCAAAACAAGGGTTTCACATTTTCTTCAGGCTGATGCAGACTCTTTATTTTTAAAAGAAGGGGAAACTTTCTGGTAAATAAAAAATGATAGTCTTCCCCATGTATAATAGAAAAAGTCACAGAAGGTTGCTGAGTATACTTAAAAAATGAAACATTTTATTGATATAGTTTTAGGACTGAAGAAACTGAAGTTTTCATCCCTCTTCAGCTACAGATGGGTGACTTTGCCACTGAGGGTCAGTGTTATGACTTATTCTATAGAGATGAATGATCCAATGTTAGGTGAGATTTTTCAGTAGATTTTGCTGACTTCCGTTTGTATCTGTGTGTAAATAAGTGAACGACAGCAGAAAAATGTGACTTTCATTTGATGATAATTTTCAGCCAAGTGTAAGTTGGCTGAAAAGAGTTAAATGTATCTAACTCTAATTCCCTTCTTCTTCATACATAAAAGTCCATGCACATGTCATTCTTTCACTTTAAATATTGTCTTCTACATATGTTATATGGAGGTGATGGAGGAAGAAATTTTTTCATCCCATCACAGGTGCCAACTGCTATTGGGCAAGGGTCAAGTTGATAAGCCACATGAATAAAATGCATTCATAACTTCTTGTAGATTGACAGAAAGTCTACTACTCCTGAATTGGCCCGCAGCATATTTATTCATTTATTTTATCAAATTTATTTGCCTCCCATCTTGTAGTTCAAGGCAATATTGTCTTATGATGGAATAAATAAACATGAACATCCTAAGTGTAGATATGATAACTTGAATGGAGGAGAGTCTGAAAGTCAAAGACCCCAGCAGAAGATATAGAAATGTAGAAATTAACAGAGACAAATAACGAACACTAATCCTACTAGAGTAATGAGTTAAAACAGTTCTACATAGCTGAAAACTTCTGGTGGGATAGACAACGCTTCACTGTTAGGTGGTTGAGTATTAATTTTAACCTTAGTACTCTTGGGGTGGGGGGTGATCTGTAAACTGCTCAGAGTCAAACATGTTTGGAGTAGCAATTATTAAATATATTTCATTTTCTATTATAAATTTCTCATGTCTCTCATCAACTCCATTCAATTCCAGTTATCTTAATTACCTTCCTTTTGACATGTTTACTCTTTCTTCCTGGATACATTTTGATATTCTCCTTACTGACAAGAACAGCTCTATATATTTCTTTTGCCGCAAATAAACTTTTTTATTCCACCCACATTCATTCGGTACCAATTCTGAAGTTTCTCCCAATATATCAGCATAATAATAATAATGGGAAGAGGCAGATCTTTATACACAGGCATTTTTGTCTGCACGTTTGTTTGTTAGATTTACTGTCTATCCAGTGATGGGCTACCAAAATTTTTACTACCACACTGTGGGTGTGGCTTATGCATTTTGTTACAACATCTTTCAGTGCAAATTGGGTGTTCTGGGGTGGAGCTCCATTTTCGCTACTCCACTGCATTCCCTCCCCCCCCCCCCGTTCCGGGCAGTAGCCTACCCCTGATTATCTACTATATAAAGTGTATGTACACACACTCACACACAGCTCTTCTAAAAGTATACACATTCAACCTCATTTACTACGATAGGAAAAAACATACCCAGAGCCCAGAAGGGAAAAAAAGAAAAAAAAATATCAAAATTTTGCTACCGGTACTGTGTACTTGACCAAAATTTTGCTACCGATCGGATCGTGCAGAATGCAGCTGCGAGAGCAATCATTGGCTTCCCCAGGTATGCCCATATTACACCAACACTCCGCAGTCTGCATTGGTTGCCGATAAGTTTCCGGTCACAATTCAAAGTGTTGGTTATGACCTACAAAGCCCTTCATGGCACCGGACCAGAATACATCCGGGTCCGTCTTCTGCCGCATGAATCCCAGTGACCGGTTAGGTCCCACAAAGTTGGTCTTCTTCGGGTCCCGTCAACTAAACAATGTTGTCTGGTGGGAGCCAGGGGAAAAGCCTTCTCTGTGTATGTTTGGTTTTAATAAGAGTTTTTTAACTATTTTAAACATTAGATTTGTTACATGCTGTTTATTACTGTTGTTAGCCGCCCTGAGTCTACGGAGAGGGGCGGCATACAAATCTAATAAATGAATGAATGAATGAATGAATGAATGAATAAATAATATCGGTACTGCATACCTGACTGTACCTGTAGGAGCCCATCACTGTGTCTATCTCACTTTTTGTTCAGGAGCTCAAAGCAGTGTTACCAGCATTCCAAGTAATGTACCCATAGAAAGGAGAACTCTAAGGCAAGCCAGTTACTCAAAGAACAGTTTATTGGAAACATCATATTGGCATGACTGGTGAAAGCTGACCTTCAAGTTCCGGTGGCTTTTACCTAATTAAAAAGTAAAATATTCCCCTTCCCCCATCCTACCAATCACTGGAATTGGTGTCCAAACCAATTACTGGCCAGTTGCTTGGTTACTTCCCTCCTCCTCTGGCCATCCTTGATTCCCACAGAAAAGCTTTATTGTTTTGACTACAAAAATCCAGTCTTAACTATTACCACACTCCCTCCATTGTGTGGCACAATCCTGAAGCATCCAATATGGCCTCAGCCAGGTTCACTTCAGGGTTGACAAGTGTGGGCCACGCTCTTTTTTCCCATTTTTCTCTATAACTACTGCCCCAAAGCAACTTATGCTATTTACATGGTTGAAGGTGACCTGAAACCTGGATCTCCCCAGTGTCAGTTCTTTATCTTAACCACTATACCACACTAGCTCTCTAACAAACACTCAATCTACCTATTACCTTTCTATTGACACTGGCACATTTAATGCATTTCCCTCATAGTTTTCCATCTTTGGTAAACTTTCTACAAATAAATCTATCCGTTCTAGGTTTTTTTCAACCACTTGTACATAATGTTCAAATGTTGATTTCATTTCCAGCTGCTCTAATGTAACGCAGACTAAGATAACACATTAGTTTTTAGATCCATGTTTTTGTTGCATCATATGCAACCTAGCTTTAATTATGGATCATTTGATTCTTCAGCCAAACAGTGTTGAGCTCATAGAAAAATATTTGTACATACATGCTCCCAACCAACACACCTAACTCTAACCCTCAACTCTGTGGATTGGGTTGGGCTAAGAGAAAGCAACTGGCCCAAAGTCACCCAGCTGGCTTTTTTGCCTAAAGTGAGACTAGAACTCAGTGTCCTAGTTTATAGCTAGACCAAACATACATTTAGCATATTGCGTAGTCATTCCATTAGGAAACCCCATTCATATTTTAATATTTCTTCATTTGCGCCATCTGCATCTGACTATTTTTAAAACACCTTCACAACATTTATGTCTTCCATTTCATCATTTCCCCCTCAGATAGTAACAAGCATTTCTTTCAATTCCACTCAATTCCATTTCTTTCAATTCCATATTGTGTCATTCCCATTCAAAATTTCCAAAATGCATCTTACAGCATTTCTTCTTTCACGTCAATTTCATACAAAATAATTTCAATACTTTTAATTTCATTTACTCTACTGAAGTCTCTGAACTGATCCATCTTCACCTAATTTCAAACCTCTCGGCTTTATCTTAATTGAAGTAGCATTTTCTGTGCCTCTTAATTTTAGTCACTCCTTGCCTTCTTAAAGCTATCTTTTTGCAATTATTTTTCTCTCTATGTATTATGCAATATATTTTCTGATCCTCATTTTTTGATCACATTCGTTCTCTTATATGTCTTTCTTCATGCAGCATCTCTTTTACTTCATCATTCTATCAAGTACTCTTTTTGATATCCTGCCTGTCAATGACTACTTCATCTTCAACCACAACAACACAAGAGCACGCAACAGATATAAACTTAATATTAACCACTCCAAACTGGTCTGTAAAAAATATGACTTTAGCAATCAAGTTGTCAAAGTGTAGAACTCACTACAGGACTCCATAGTGTCTACCCCTACCCCCCAACATTTTCCTCTTAGACTATCCACAATTGACCTCTCCAAGTTTCTAAGAGGTCAGTAAGGGGCGTGCATAAGTCCACTAGGGTGCCTTCCGTCCCTGTCTAATTATCTCTCTCCTATATCTCATATACTGTAATTCCCATCAATGTAACCATCAAATGTCTGTGACATTCTGTAGCTTAATTCTTTTCACTCTATTCCAAAGCAAGTTTCTCTCGTTATATCCATTTTTTCTCCATCTGGTTGGAAGACTAATCTCTTGTCTAATGTTTTTCCTATTTTACTGGAAAATTGTACTTCTCTTCCTGCAATCATTCTATTTTCACTTATTATCTCTAAAAAAAGAAAGAAAAAGCTTGGAACAGAGAAATTTTAAAAATGACAAACGTAATTAGGAATAATAAAATTAAAGAGTACTTGGAAGCTAGAATTCTTTATTCTCTAACCCAGTGATTTTCAACCTTTTTTGAGCCGCGGCACATTTTTTACATTTACAAAATCCTGGGGCACACCACCAACCAAAAGGAGACAAAACGACACTCTAAGACACTCTCCTCTCTTTTTCCATCCCTGTCTCCTCCCCCTCTTGTGTATGTGTGTATGTGTATACATACTCTTGAACCATTTCCAAAAATAGGTGAGGGCTGGGGGGGTTTCTCTCTTATTCTTTGGGTGCTTTTTATCATATGTTTTAAATCAAGAGTCACTTCTCTCTCTCTTTTGTTTCGCTCTCTATCCTCTCATTCTCTGCCTCAATCATTTCCTCATTTCTCTTTTTTCCTCCCCTCTTTGCTCATTTCTTTCTCTCTCTCTCTCCCTTCCTCTCCTTTTCTCTCTCTCTTTCTTTCTTTCTTTCTATCTATCTCTCTCTCTCTTGCTTTCTCTCTCTCTCTCTTTCTCTCTCTTGCTTTCTCTCTCTCTCTCATTCTTTATTTCTTTCTCGCTCTTTCTCTCTCTCTTGCTTTCTCTCTCTCTCTTTCTCTCTTTCTTGCTTTCTTTCCCTCTTTCTCTCCCTCTTTCTTTCTCTCTCCCTCTCCCTCTCTCTCTCAGCAAAAAGTTGTGAGACCAGAACCTGAGCTTCCTTCTTCGCGGCACACCTAACCATGTCTCGCGGCACACTAGTGTGCCACGGCACACTGGTTGAAAAACACTGCGTCTAACCTGCAGTTTTCCTTCAAATAATATGATTAAGCTTATAGAACACTCCATTCTCTTAACCAAGAAGAATATTTTATCGCAATAACTTCAGTGATTAATCTAAACAGAATACGTACACAAGATTAATGCCTTTATACATGTGGGTTTATACTGGGCTAACACAATTACAGAGAGCTTATGTTATATGGAACTCACATTGTGTTATGCTGTTGCTGATTTTATTGTTGTCAGACTCTTATTCAAGAAAAAAATGGTCAAAATATATTCCATATTTCAAATTGGGAATTTGCCTAGCCTAGCAACTTTTTTCAGTCAATATTTAAGCATTATAAATGAAGCAGATTTTATTGCACATATTTTTTCAGATAATCATACTTAGTATTGTAATTTGCCCTCCCTCTCTTTATTCCTCCCTCCCCCTTTCCTTCCTTCCTTCCTCCCCCCTCCCTTTCTTCAAGCAAAGCAAAAAAGAGAATGAAGCAAATTGGATGGATAAATTTTCTTGGAAGTTTAATCTTTGAGAAAAAAAGAGTAGTGATAGAAAAATAAAACAGAATAAAATGAAGTGTAAAAGCTGGTTGGATAGGAAATAAATGGGATGAAAAGAGATACTTGTCCCTAAATGCGTACTTACATTATACAAACAGTGTGAAGCAGTTACTGTATTTGCATTTCCCCATACAAGACTAATGCACAGTCTGGGGTCCTCACAGTTCCTGCTTGAAAAGCAACTAGAAGCTATCTGTGGTCAAGAGGGTTTTTGCACATTTCATCTGGTGCACCAGTTGCACCTGTTCCTGGACCGAGAGGCTCTTCAGAGAGTCTCTAAAGTCTCTCAAGTGGACTATTGTAAAGCACTCTAACAGAGCAACCCTTAAAGATCACTTAGGAGCTACAGTTAATCCAGAATAGAGCAGCATGGCAGTAATGCGCATAGCAATGTGCATATTTGTCCTCTTTTGTGAGTTTTATTGGCTGTTACTGTGTTTCCAGTGAAGGGCTACCAACATTTTTACCACCACACTGTGGGGGTGGCTTATGCAGGATGCCCTGCATTTTCTTTCATCTTTCAGTGCAAATCGGGTGCTCTGGGGTGGAGCTCCATTTTCGCTACCCCACTGCGTTCCACCCCATCTGGGCAGCAGCCCACCCCTGCGTGTTTCCCTCCAAAAATACATGTCCCCAAAATAAGGCCCCTTCTCCAACTACTAAACTCTTGTGCAGCTGACATTGCCCCATCCCCAAATTGTGCCTGAATTCAAGTTGCTGCCCTCGCCTCCACCATCTATGGAGGCCCCAGCTGGCCCCTGCAGGCCAAGCTCATCTGCAGGCCTGGAGGACTGGCCCTAGCTGGGCCAGCCAAGCTGTGACAGTTGGGGCTGCCCTCAGCGTGGTTACCTGGTGTCTTACCAAGGAACGCTGAGGAACACAATGGAGCTACAAGTCCCAGGTAGAATGTGTTTCTCATGGCCCACCCCATCTGCCACCCCCAAATTGTGTCCCACCCCAGCACTTTACCCTTAGACTATTCACAGTTGACCTCTCCAGATTCCTAAGAGGGGTGCGTACATAAGCGCACTACAGCGCACTACAGTGCCTTCCATCCCCTGTCCTATAGCCTCTCCTATATCTCATATATATTCTCTACTATATCCTATATAACCTTCATTGTGTATTATTGAGTATAATAAATAAACCATATGACCTACTGACACTTGTAGTTCTGTTGCGTTCCTCAGAGTTGTGTCCAGGGAAGCCCATTGTAAAAGAAAACTTCTCACGAGTTCAATCAAACTTGTAGAACTCCAAGAAGTTTTCTTTTACAATGGGCTTCCCTGACACAATGCCGAGGAATGTAATGGAGCTACAAGTGTCAGGTAGGACACGCGTCTCACAGCCCAACACGTCCCACCTGCCAGAAATGAGTTTCTGAGAAGCTCATCATGCCACCGCCTCGTAGAGTAGGTCAGTGCAAGGCTTGTTGTGCTGTTGCATGCATGAATGGCAGCACTACCATGAAGTTCAACATACAGTCACAACTGTGAGTGGCAGGATGCCTGCTGTGCTGGTATGATGAAGCTCACGGCAGTCCTGTAGTTCTTGCATGCAACGGCACAAGTCTTGCAGAGTCCTGCTCCACGAGGTAATGGTGGTGGCCCAACCGCTCAGCCGGCGCCAAGAACAATGAGGGGAGGTGGCGGCAATGGGACAAACAGTCCCATGTTCTCTGCCTACTGCACCCCCAAAATAATGAGCCCCCCTCCAATAATAAAGCCAAGGTCATATTTTGGCAGTCAAAAGAACAGAGTAGTTGGTTTATGGGTCCATTTCAAGGTATATAAAGACATATGGCCTGTGTGCTTGTGAGATTACTCCAAATTTTTCCTGTCTATCTGGTGAAGTCAACTAAAGTAGATCAGCTCCAGGTCCCATCAATTAAGCGGTGTCATCTTGAAGGACCTGGGAAGTGGGCTTTCTCAGTTATTAGTTCTGCCCTTAAAAATGACAATGATCCCACACTTTTTTATTTTTCGTTTAAGAATTGATTGTTGTCCCAGGTTTGGAGTCAAGATGGAATTTGATCCACACTCCCCCTTTTGACACCTATTTTCTGGTCAGCTGTGTTCTTTTTCTTTGATACTTGTTGTTCCCCTTTTTAATGTTTGTAATTGTAAGACACCTAGAGTTATTGTGGAGTCAAGTGGCCTTGAACTTGAAATAATAAACACTTTATATGCCTCTGTAGGTTCAAGGCAGCCTAGGATCTGATATATTAGTTTCATGCCAGCATCACTTAGCTTTTTATTTACTATAGCTCAGTCTACTGGAGGTTTTCTGGTCAAACCCAAACATTACCAGTTTAAAAACAGGCCAGATAATGATATATATTCCAGCTGTTAGAAGAGCAGCGCCAATCAGCATAGTAAACACTACACCAGATGACTCTATTTGATCTATGTAAAGCTCTGTAATGTAAGAGAGGGTTCCCGACATTACTAAAATTAAATTTTGTAATTTTCAAAATTACATTTACACCCTTGCAATCCAGCTGGCCTAAAGATAAAACTGCCTCTCTCAGTCCATTGCCTTCCAGATTTATTGAGGATAGAACTCCTTAAAATAAATTCAGTCTACTCTGGGTGAAATATTGAAGCACTTCCTAATCAGGTTGACCAATCAATTCTGGTTATTGCCACTCTTCAAGCCAACCAATCAATACTTTCCTTTCCTGTGTTCTATGGGTGCCTATCCCATGGCAGATGAACATCCACAGATTCTAAAACTGGTAACCAAACTCATTCACGTTCTTCTCTCAACCAAGTAAAGAAAGGGAAAAGATGTGGTAATAATTTTATTCTCCTTTCTTTCTATTTGCCAACCTCCTTTGTGCTGCTACATTACAAATAAAACGCAAGAATGTTGGAAAACATCCAGATGCTTTAAATCTGTCATCCAAACAAGGTGAAGGCAGAGAAGATCAACTAATTGAGTCCATTAACTATAATACCAGCCCACTGGAGCTCTGACAATAAATCAGCCTTTTGACCAGACAAGTTCATGAACTGTAAATGGAACCCCTTAAAAATTTACACATAGTCTAGAATTCATGGGGGATAAAAATCACAGAGCAGAGGGGCACAAAGAACCTGAAAAAGGAGAAGATGGGAGGTATGCTCCATCAAAATAAAGCAAGCATGCAGAGATTGCAACCAAGGGTTGGGGAAAAAAATCTATGATGTTGGCAGTGAGCTAAGTTTCCAAGGGACAATTGCCTTTGTACAGCGAGAAAAGACAAAGGAAAAGGGATGTGCAAATATTTGATTGCTTATTGTGTCAACAGGATAATCAATATATTCTGTATAAAGAAAACATTTGCTTGGCTCAATAATCTGATTTTTCAGACGATCTCATTGTTCTGTCCTAATGACGTATAATCTAATAATATACAGTATAAGGAAGCAGGCAATGAAGATAAGTTAGAATGGAAAAAATATTTAAAGAACTAAAATGGCAGTAATAGTAGAAATAATAGTAGCTTTATCAACCCATTCAGTGATGAAATTCAATGTCTTTTTAATGGGCGTGGCGTGGTGGGCATGGCGTGGCTTGGTGGGCGTAGCAGGGGAAGGATATTGGAAAATCTCTATTCCCATCTCACTCCAGGGGAAGGATATTGGAAAATCTCCATTCCCTCTGGGGCCAGCAGAGGTGGTATTTGCCAGTTCTCTGAACTACTCAAAATTTCCGCTACCGGTTTTCCAGAATCTGTCAGAACCTGTTGGATTTCACCCCTGAACCAATTATTCATAATAGCAATAGCATTTAGACTCATATACCACTTCACAATGCTTTACATCCTTCTCTAAGCAGTTTACAGAGAGTAAGCATATTGCCCCCAACAATCTGGGTCCTCATTTTACCAACCTTGGAAGGATGGAAGGCTGAGTTAACCTTGAGCCTACTGAGATTTGTAAATGTGTAAATCAGAAGTTCTTTATTTAATGATCTTTTTACGTCATCTTATATGCCACGATCTAACATTGTGATCTCAAAATAATAAACAATCAGCTTTACAAACTAGAATTCTTGGCTATGGAGAAGGGAACGCCCTACCACATCATACATACGCGCAGTGTAAATGTGAAATTCTGGCAGGAAATAATTTTGCTTGATTAACCTTGTTTCAGATAAAGCAACAGGAACAAGGCAGAAATTATTATAAACAAATTCTGAAGTGATTGAATGAAACCTTTGAATCGTCCTATGAACGCATGTTTTTACAACCTTTCCAGCACTGATAACAACTAAGCTTATTATAAAAGGAGAGAAGGAAAGGCATTATTAAAGCAGGCCTTTGATTAGTGTTGGGTGCAGGAAAATGTGTCACTGTTTAAAAGGCCAAGTAAAAAATTGCTGTCTTTGAGGGGGGGAGAAAAGTATTTATTGACACGATCTCTTTACTAACATCTTGATAAAATGTAATTATGAAAGCAGTCAGCATGCGCTGAATGAATGCCGGAGGAACTTCAGAGAGCAGCAGTCATGCACTGGAAAGTTCAGTGTCATAATAAAATGTACTGGATGGATGTGACATATGGTAGTATTTCATACACACATACATACAGATGTATATATGTTTATGGATTCAGTTCAACATGCATCCTGTGTTACAGTTTAGTAGCAAATGGAGGATAAGCTAGTTCAGGATGGTCCAGTCCCATCTTTTTCATTACAAAATCAATTTAATAACTGCTAATAAATAAAACAACAGACTTTAAGCCTATAATAAATATTCAAAGCTATTCAAGGAATCGGTAGGATATTAGGAAGATTCTCTGACTTACATATCTATGGAATTCAGCCATTCCAGAGTTAGGCACCAGTGAAGGGCTTCATTTTTTTTATTACCACATTGTGGGCATGGCTTATTTTGTGGGTGTGGCTTGTTGGCCACGTGACCAGGTAGGAGTAGCTTGACGATCATGTGAATGGGGATGGTGGCTTGAAGGTCATGTGATTGGCTTAAAGGTGGCCAATTTGACATCACTCATGTCAAGGGTTAGAGTTAGGGTGCCTGTCCTGTCCTCGCCTCAAAGAGATACATTTTCCCTATCTATTTACTATTACTTAACATTCAAAATATACTGTTTAATTCTATGCATATATGCCATATGTGTACATACATATTACACACAGGCACACAAAAATATACATTATCTACTATATAAACACACACAGAGAGAGAGAGAGAGCTCTTCTAAAATTATATACATTCAACCTCATTTACTGCGATGGGAAAAACATGCCCAGAAGGGGAAAAAAGAAAAAATAATAATTTTTTTTCTACCGGTTCTGCCTACCTGACAGTACCCTAGGAGCCCATCACTGTTAGGCACATAGAAAAACAAGATACAGAGAAGTTTTTTCTTCTTCTTTCATGATATTATGGTAGAAAAAGCACTTTCTTACAATAGCACAAGTCAATGGGATTATTAGATGGGGCAGCATGTTCCCAGTACTGGTTACTATTTGGTCTAGTCTTCGGACTTTGAATGTCCTGGACACTAGATATTCCTGTGATTTTGTCCACCCTTTGCAGTCAGACCATATTTGTCTATTGCAATCAAACCTACCAAAGTTACATTTACTCTAAATGTGAATCGCTATCCCTTGTTCATACCGGAGATGGAGTGAGGTAGGAAGAAAGACAGTTTTTAAGGACAAGAGCTTTGGGGCATGTTGCTAACTGACTTGCTAATTTATTTATTTATTTAATTTATTTATTAGATTTGTATGCCGCCCCTCTCCGAAGACTCAGGGCAGCTAACAACAATAAAGAAGACAATGTAACAAATCTAATATTAAAAAATAATCTAAAAACCCCCAATTTAAGAGACCAATCATACAAACAAGCATACCATGTATAAATTCTATAAGCCTAGGGGGAAGGGAAAACATTTCAATTCTCCCATGCCTGACGACAGAGGTGGGTTTTAAGGAGCTTGCGAAAGGCAAGGAGGGTGGGGGCAACTCTGATATCTGGGGGGAGCTGGTTCCAGAGGGTCGGGGCCGCCACAGAGAAGGCTCTTCTCCTGGGTCCCACCAAATGACATTGTTTAGTTGATGGGACCCGGAGAAGGCCAACTCTGTGGGACCTAACCGGTCGCTGGGATTCGTGCAGCAGAACTAATAGTGGCATGTCATTTGTTTGAGATGTAGGCTAGGTGAGGATAAAAGAAACATAATAATAAAAAAGGGCTGAGCAATTGCATTTATGCCTTTTGCCATCCTGCTTGTCATTTTCTCTATCCCTAGTGTTAAAATGCCAGCTTGAAAAAAAATTATTAAATAGACCTTGCCCTTAATTGTTATTCTACCCAGGACCAGCTGGAGATTTAATGACAAGATTAGAAAGTGTTAGTTAGTACATAAGTTAAAACCATTCTTTTTCTTTTTTTAATTGTTTTTTTTAATGCTTTCCGTAAGAGGAAGCAGATTGTTGACGGTTTGCAATGTTGATGATATATTTTGCTCTATCTATTGTTACAAAGCCACATCATCACCTATATGATTGGTTCCATCTGCTTTCATGGTGTGTGTATGTGCAGTGAGCGAAGGAATGAGATACAATGCTTGCCATCGGATTGAAGCTTCTGGCAGGAATTTAAAATAGCGCAGTAGAGAAGGAAAGGAAGGAGCAGAGACATTTTGCTCCCCAAGGTGAATAACAAGATGTCTCTCAGCCTTCTTTTGCTTGCAGCATCTGAACAGGCTGTCACAAATTGTTTCAGTGCCCAGCAGCTTGCCACTCGTTCTTACTTGCTGATGCCAGGGAGGATTGCCTACCTCTGCCAGCGCAGACTCATATCGCATTAACACCCTTGAAAATGTCCAAAGATACTTCACCAGAAGAGCCCTTCACTCCTCCACTCGAAACAGAATACCCTACGAGACTAGACTTTCAATCCTGGGCCTAGAAAACCTAGAACTAAGATGCCTTAAACAAGATCTAAGTATTGCCCACAAGATCATATGCTGCAATGTCCTGCCTGTCGGCGACTACTTCAGCTTCAACCACAACAACACAAGAGCACACAACAGATTTAAACTTAATATTAACCACTCCATACTTGACTGTAAAAAATATGACTTCAGTAACCGAGTTGTCAAAGCGTGGAACTCATTACCAGACTCCATAGTGTCATCCCCAAACCCCCAACTCTTTACCCTTAGATTATCTAGATTCCTAAGAGGTCAGTAAGGGGCGACTACAAGTGCATTAGAGTGCCTTCCGTCCCCTGTCCTATTGCTCTCCTATATCTCCTATATCTTTCTTCTATTCCTATATCTTTTCGTCTATTCTTTCATTGATATGTTTTATTCCTATATCTTCTCTTCTCTTCTTTCTTAGATATATTTTACTATGAGTATATCCTCTATAACCATCATGTATTTTACTATGTGTATACCCACTAAAACCCTCATTGTGTATTGAACAAAATCAATCAATAAAAATCAATCAATCAATAAATAAATAAGTAGAATTACTACACATGTAGAAAAACACCAAGATAAATCCCAAAGGTGTTAAAGGGTGGAGAACAGAAGGAAGAAATTGATCTTCCTTAATCTGCATATTAAGAGGATGACCTTACCTTAAGAGAAGTCCTCTTGCTTAAGTCAGATATTCGTTAAGTGAGTTTGGCCCATTTTATGACCTTTCTTGCCACAGTCATTAAGTTAATCACTGCAGTTGATAAGTTTGTAACCCAGTTACTAAGTGAATCTGGCTTCCCCATTGACTTTGCTGGCCAGAAGGTAGCAAAATGGGATCACACGACCTTGGGACATAGTCAACGGTCGTAAGCATGAACCCGTTGCCAAGTATCTGAATTTTGATCATGGGGATGTTGCAAAGGTCTTAACTGTGGAAAATGGTCATAAATAATATTTTTCAGTGCCATTGTAACTTTGAATGGTCACTAAATGAACTGTTGTAAATCAAGGACTACCTCTACTTCATCTTGGAAAAAGAAAGAGATGAGAAGACATTTCCTATAATAATAATAACAACGGTAACATGGCAATAATGTTGGGTGAAGGGAGCCATTGACATCCAGCTTCTACTAAGAAAAATAGTTGTTGTCTGGTTGCTTCTTTAATACTATGAACAAAGCAATCCAATATATTCTGTTCGACTCCAGTATATAAATCACAACACAAAGTGCAAGGCAGAGAAGATGTCAGCTCTTTCTATTGTTCCAGATCTCTCAGTGTTATTCAGTGCTGATGAGTATTGTGTGTGTGTGTATGTGTGTGTGTGTGTGTGTGAATAAAGCTATAGGCAGATACTGTATTTATTTATTTATTTCATAGCTCGTTTGATACTCCAGTGATAAAAGCAATTCTTAATACTGGGAACCGAAAAAGACAGTCTAATGCTAAATTTGTGAATTCTGGGAAATGGCTCAAGTGTAATTTCACTTTTTGTTCACTTCTGAATCTATTTCAGTTTGCAAAGTGCAAAAGAATAAAATTTCTGTTCTACAAAGTGGACGGTTCCTTGTGTTAATGTTTAAAAGGGGGTTGGATTTTTTTTAAAAAAAATATTTTTAAAATATTTTTATAGGATTTGCTTAAAATAAAGAGTAGGTTTATTATTACTTGGATTACTAGAAGGAATGTCTGCATTTAAAGTCATTTTTAATTTATACACCAGTGACATTTTACTTTTAAGAGCTTTTTAAATAACATCCAGTTTCTCCCTAATTTGATTTTTAAAGAAGCACTTGTTGATGGTAGCCAAAAAATTTCTTTGTTGGAGAAAACCAGCTAAAGAAAGCTTGGGGCAAATTTAGAAAATTCTGCAGACTGATTGGCTGGGTATAGGGAAGAAAGTAATGTAAGCATTAACAGTATTTCCCCCATCCCATTTTGTAGGAATAAAACCCTCCAAATTTGGGGAATCTTTTCCCCATCTTTTCTTTCTCTATTTGTAATAACATAATTTATATTTCTGATACGTGATATAATGCGAATACATTTTTAAAACAACAACAAAGATGGCCATTCCCTATATTATACAATTATACAATACAGCTTTTCTTTCATTTAGAGATGACAGAGGCTCATTCTTTTAACTTGTTAATTCTATTCCCTCCTCCACAGCTCAGGCTCACATGTGGTTGAACAATATTTGAAGGCTGATGTGGAGAATTTCCTGAAGAAATTTCATGCTTCATTACCTCCTTTTATGAAAGCAGCAAAGTAAATTGCTGTAATGTCAGCTAATGGGATGAAATGTATTCACATTCTTAAGAAAGAAAAACCGTGCTGTAATTTGACAAACACTTCCAATTTTATTTTATTTTTTTCTTGCAATCACCTGTCAGCCTACCTTCTTGAACAGAATATGGAGAGTTTACAGGTAGTTCTCAACTTATGGCCAAACTGAGCCCCAAATTCCCACTACTAAGCAAGGCAGCTGTTTAGTGAGTTTTACCCATTTTATGACCTTTTTTGCCACGTTAAGTGAACCATGAGGTTGTTAAGCGAATCTTGCTTTTCCCATTGACTAAGCTTGTGAGAAGTTGACAGGGAAGGTTACAAATGGTGATCATGTGTCCCTGGCACATTGCAATTGTCATAAATACATGCCAGTTGCCAAGCGCCTGCATGTTGATCATATGACCATGGGAGGATATTACAGCAGTTATAATGCAAAAAATATTTTCCCCCAGTGCTTCAAATAGCCATTAAATGCATGTTTGTAAATCAAGACCTATCTTTTTTCAACACAAGACATCTTAAGAAGAAATGTCTTTGGGGCAACCACACCAGAGATGGGTTCCTCTCAGTTCGGACCGGTTCACCCGAACCGGTAACAACCTGCTGGTGACATCACAATGCCATCACGGAACAGGTGCAGGTCTGTGGACGGCACCATTTAAAAAAAAAATCTGGGTTTTTCTTCTTCTGCGCATGTACAGGAGCTGAGTTCTGGGTGCCCTGAGCCAGTGGCTGGGTGGAAAAGATGCCTCTAAGCTTCTAAGTTCAGCAGCAGGCTTGATCCCTTCACAGGGTCACTTTTCTCAGTGTCCAAGAAAGATCAAACGGCATGGGGCAGCCTTTAAGAACAAAGTAGGCATAGCCACCTAGAGGTAAGAAAAGGAACCATTGAGGAAAGGAGCTCTCTGAGATGGATAAACGAGAGTGGGGAGGCGAATGGGAGCTAGAAGAGAGAGTGCTGCGTAGAAGCCAGAGGAGGAGGAGGGCAGCGGCTTTTCTTCTTTGCCCCTGCCTGGAGAAGGATGCTCTCCAACCTTGGGCAACAGCTCTATCTCCTCCCCTCCTCAAACGTGGCAAGGAAGCCTGCTAAAGAAGCCCACTCCTCCCGTCAGATCCATCCAAGGAAGCAGAGAGAAAGAGAAAGAGAGAGAGAGAGGGAGGGAGGGAGATATCCCTAAGCTAGAAGCAGCAGCAAGCATCAGGCTGCCACCTCTTCTGGGTTAGCCTTAAACTGCACCCCACATCGCCTGAGAAAAGGAGCTTTGTTTTCTTGCTCATGCCAGGAAGCATAGTGGTCTCTGCTCTTAAGTACTGCTTCTGGCTCTGGGAGATGGCAAGGGCTCTATTTCCAGTGCCTGGGGTAGATGACAGTATGTTCCAATCAGCCTCTCACAACAGCTACACAGAGGAGCAGATGGGAGGGCAGGAAACCAACCCCAAGGTAGAGAAGGAAACCAGGTCAGCCTCAAAAGCCAAACACTCAGTTACACTGAAAGCAGTGTTGGGCGGTAGCTCATGTGCATAGGTGCTCCATCCTGGTAGGAAATTCTGGGATGCATGCACAGCTGTATGTCCTCAATGCACCCCCATTTGAGATTTGGCTTCTTCGCATACGCAGCAAAGCAAAATCTCATGGAAGGAGAGGTGCGCAAGTGAGATTTTGGCAATTTTTGCTGACTTTTTACTTCTGTGCATGTGCGAAAGCAAAAATATTGGTAACAATTGCCAAAATCTCGCTTGCGTGTTTGTCCTCATGTGAGATCATTGCCCCACTGCCTTTTTTCAATGAGCAGAGGAAAATTTCCATCACCAGTTCAGACAAACAAGTCCCATCCGGCAGCAACCCACGACTGGCCCCAAGTTCTCATGGCACCTTGAGGTTCCATGGGACACAGCTGAGAAACCCTGCAGTAAGAAATCTGATTAATAAAACTAATTTAGTTCAATATGTATGTCACAGCAGGTAACTATATCACTTTCTTGAGTCTTCTTCAAATGCATTTCAGACTTCAATCCTGCTGGCAGGTTGGATTCTAAAATTTGGTTTAATTGCTGTAATAGTTATGTCACTAGTAAATATAATGAAGTAGGGTAGAAATATTGGTATTATTCAGATTTTAGGCTATGCCCACCAAGTGGCAGCACTGACCTTGACTGATTTTGACAAGCAAGCACATTTGGACCTGTTAATACCTGGATGGGAGACTACCAGGAAATTATATATGCTATAAGGAGAGGTTAAATATTAGAAGCATTCATTGCCAAATTACTTGTTGCCAAGATCCTTACATGGCCCAACTATTTCCCATTAGCTGAGTTTTACTTAAGGGAGGCTCTTCTTTGTTAAGGACATCACTAAATGAATATAAAGACCGATATGGCTTCAAAAGTTGTTTAACAATTCCTTGGCATCCATTCTGAAATCTTACTCTTACTGTAACTATTATTACAATTGTTAATATTGTCATTAAGTATAAAGATGTGAAGAGAAGCAAAAGTGACAGCATGATGAACCACTCGCTTCCCAGCTGAAGAATTTGTGTTCATATTAGCTTTAGCACCATTAGATCAGAGCATCTGTCTTTATTTTTAGATAGGCAGAAACATAGAAGTGCATATGTTTTGTGGCTGTGTCAGGGCTTCATGAATATCTCTGATTTTATCATTCAGCTTATGAAGCATGTGTAAGGTACTGATTGGTGCCAGTCTGTTGAAGACAAGAAAACATCCTCAGCACAAGAAGAAGACAAAAGCTTTGCAAATGTCCAGTACGAGACTTGCCAAGGTTTCATGGGAATATTATTAGAATAAAAGTAATGTTTTTGCATTTAAAGGGCTGTGTGTTGAAGACATCACTAATGTACCATAGGTTTACATGGAGAAAATGCAGGTAGCCCTCGACTTATGACTACAATGGAGCCCAAAATTTCTATTGCTGAACAAGACAATTGTTAAGTGATTTTCCCCCCATTTTACTGCCTTCCTTGCCATAGATATTAAGTTAGTAACACAGTTATTAAGTGAATCTGATTTCCCCATTGACTTTGCTCATTGCAAAGAAAATCACATGACCCCAAGAATGTGTCATAAATGTGGGTCAGTTGCCAAGTGTCTGAATTTTGAGCATGTGCCCACAAGGATGCTGCAATGGTTGTGTTAAAAATAGTCATAAATCATGTTTTTCTGTCTTGTTGTAACTTTGGACAATCAATGAATGAACTGCTGTAGTCAAGGACAACCTGTACTCATATATTCTTGCTTTATGAAAATAATTTTCAGTAGGGAATTGTTGTGGCCTGCCAGCAGCCCACGGAGCTGGCAGCAGAATCAGACAGTAAGGAGGTTGGGGAGGAACATGGGCCAGTCCATGGGCCAAGTCTCAGACGTGGGCTCTGCATTGGAGGCAGAGAGAGGACCAAGGCCATCTGGTAGTTATCAGCTGCCTCCGGAGTCAGACATCAGCAAGGCAGAGGAACTGCTGGAGCCTGTTTCAAGCATGAGTATGCTCAGAGCTGCCAGAAGACAAGAATAATTAAGAAAGCAGGGCTGACCTTGGAGATGATTAACCCCTCCCATAGGACATAAAAGAGGAGCAAACTGGACATGGGCTTTTGCAGGAAGCAATTAGTTCCTTTGGTCATTGCAAGAGTGAAAAGTGCTGTTTGTGACTTTATTAGACTCTGTGCCAAGTTATGTCTTGCCTGCGTTTGGCAACTAGTTCTCTGGCAGTATTCCAAGTGAGATAAGGTATGTGTTTATAATTATTCCTCTGAAAGACTGTTTGCCAAGTCTTGTGGACTGTGAACGAAAAGAATTCACAGTCATGTAAATAAAAGAGGTTTTATCATGCTTTCTAAGGAAGCCTAGATCAGAACAGGAATGACTTACAAAAGCTTACCTTATGCTTGCAGATAAATCTCCCATAACCTCTATTTTCCATGGGGAACACATCTTTAATTCTAAATTATGAGGACAGTATGAGAATAGAGCCATATTAGCTCTGAGGTGGTGCAGTGGTTGGAGTGCAGCGCTGCAGGCTACTTTAGCTGACAGTTAGCTGCAGTTCGTCAGTTCAGATCTCACTGGCTCAAGGTTGACTCAGCTTCCCATCCTTCCGAGGTGGGTAAAATGAGGACCCAGATTGTTGGGGGCAATATGCTGACTCTGTAAACCACTTAGAGAGGACTGTAAAAGCACAATGAAGCTGTAGTTGTATATGCTGTAGCTGTAAGTGCAATTGCTATTAGTCTATAAAAGTCAAGAGTGTGAAAGCACCTTTTCCAACTTAACAATTTTTATTAAACGGTATAATCTGGAAAGTTTAGCTTGGAAAGTCTATTGGTAATTAGGAAAGGTGCCACCAGTCTCCTGATTTTCTGGATAATGGGATTCCACTTGCAGCTGAAGCTCCAGATTTCATTGGCAAACATGGACATTACTTATTTCTATTCATTTGCAAAACAGACCACATGTACTGGTATATAGAAAGTGATATTTAATTGACTGGTTTTATTTATATACACCATTGTATATAATATATAATGTGTTCAACCTTTACCAGAGAAGATTTCTTTAAATTGACACTGTGTCATAAAATTTATTGTGTAATCTTATTCTGAGGATAAAAATTATTTTATTATTATTATTATTTATTAGATTTGTATGCCGCCCCTCTCCGCAGACTTGGGAGGGGGGGGCTCACAGCAGTGACAAAAACAATATACAATAACAAATCTAATATTAAAATCTAAAATAACAATTTTACATTTAAAAAACCTTAAAAAACCCTTATATAAAAGCATACACACAAACATTCCATACATAAAATTACATAGGCAAGGGGAGATGTCTCAGAGGTGGGTTTTAAGAAGTTTACGAAAGGCAAGGAGGGTGGGGGCAGTCCTGATCTCCGGGGGGAGCTGGTTCCATAGGGTTGGGGCCGCCACAGAGAAGGCTCTTCCCCTGGGTTCCGCCAGATGACATTGTTTAGTCCTAGTGTCTGTCCTCTATCATTTATTGAGAATTTTAGAAAATGCTTTCTGTCTTGCTACACTTGCATGTGTACATAATAACCACTCTCGCAGCTGTAAATATACTGTAGTTAATTCATAGTCAAAACATTATAGAATAAATAGGTTAATCATGTCACTAGGAGGACTTGCAAACCATTCAAAAAATGTTTCTAGTAATTGCACATTCCTTGTAATAAACCCTATGTTATCTTACCTTATCTTATCTTATCTTATCTTTTATCTTATCTTATCTTATCATATCTTTTATCTTATCTTATCTTATCAGTTAATACAATTTCTGATGTAGTTTGTAATGGTAAGGCATGGCACAATTTTTAAACTCAATAGTTATAATTTGTGTACTGGTATATCCAGAAAATTTATCTTGATGAAGCTCAGTAAATTGTGGCACAGCAGATTTATTTATTATTTATTTGTTTGTTTAATAGCTATGGCTGCCCATCTCAGTAAATGGGTGGCTTAGAATTCAAAACATATATTACTATTAAAAATTAAAAAAAAAACATTTTAAAACCATAAAAACAATCAAAATCATTAAAACTGTAGAGAACATGAAAACATCTAATTCATGTGTGAACTAGAAATGGCCATAGTATATATGAATCCATCAAGATGTATAATAAGGTCTAATTGAATATCAGACAGCTTTCCTCACTGAATGGGCATTATGAGAGCTAGGGTTCCATCCTTTGAGGGAGTTATCTAATTTGTGGAATGTGGTCAAATCAATTGTCTCTATGGTCTTATCCCTTGAACCTACATTGCCAAACCAACTTCCCCCACTACTCAGGAAGGGTTTTTAAAGGAAAGCATTGAACTTCATAATGGCATATGGCTTTAATTTGCATGCACCATTATAATGCATTGTTCCTTTCTTGTGTGTGTGTGTGTGTGTGTGTGTGTGTGTGTGTGTGTACTTTGTTGCTTAGTTTCAATTCAACAATATTGGAAAATCTGTCCAAAGTGCTAATGACTTGGCTGGAGATTTGATATCCAAGAGTACATTGAAACTATCGCAAGTAGTATCATGAACACCAATAAAACTTGATTTGAAGCATGCACAGCTTATAGCTTTGAAATTAAAAAAATGATCGCAAGCCTTGGAATTTGATTGCTATACAAGTGAAGACAGGTTTATGCCTCCTCACACAACATCACAATATAGGTGATTCTTCCTCCACGGGAACTGTTAGATTTAGAAATGCTTGGAGATTTAAGAAAAGAAAATTATAAAAATATTTCTTTGCTATGTGGATTTCAGTAAGGTCTTTATGTGAATGTGTTCAGGTCCTCTGGCGGGACCCAGAGGAAGAGCCTTCTCTGTGGTGGCCCCGGCCCTCTGGAACCAACTCCCCCCAGAGATTAGAATTGCCCCCACCCTCCTTGCCTTTCGAAAGCTGCTTAAAACCCACCTCTGCCGCCAGGCATGGGGGAACTGAAATACACTTCCCCCTAGGCCTTTACAATTTTATGCATGGTATGTCTGTATGTATGATTGGTTTTTATATAATGGGTTTTTAACTGTTTTTAGTATTGGATTTTGTTATATACTGTTTTATTGCTGTTGTTAGCCACCCTGAGTCTGCGGAGAGGGGCGGCATACAAATCCAATTAATAAATAAAATAAAAATAAATAAATAAATAAAATTCAGAGGTAAGTTCTAAGAAGTGGAAATAAATTTAACTCTGAAGGTATGATTGTCTAATGATTCAAGGAGTATTAAGCCTATATTATATGCATACAAATGGCCAAGAGAGGATTTCTAGTTCCAGGCAAAGCAGCACTTATTGGCTGGTCAGGTGTTTAGGAAGTGCGTATTCCATTTGGCAGGTGATTCTCGGCAGGCACTGTAGACTTATAAAGAAGTAAACATATCTATTCCAGTAGCATCTTAATAACCTTAGACAGAATACTTACTGAAATCTGCTTTCTATTAAATGTGAAATTAGATAATTTGGCTGCTGGGCTGACCAGGCAACAAACATCAAAACCCCACCCAGAAATATCCATTGCACTTCTGTTTTTAGCATTACCTACTTAGCATTACCTATTACCAGCTTTTCATTGCCTTTTTTCCAGCACTGTTTGGAGAATGTTTCTTTAGCAGCTGCTTTAAATGTCTGAAACTTAGTAGAAATATAAGATACTTTACAAGAAGAGTCCACTACTCCTCTGCTCGCAACATAATACTTTCCGACATCAGACTTGAAAATCTGGGCTTAAAAAACTTAGAACTATGTGGCCCTCAGTATGACCTAAGCATAGTTCATAAAATTATCTGCTACAAGGTCCTACCTGTCAACAACTACTTCAGCCTCAACCACAACAATACATGAGCACACAACAGATACAAACTTAAAGTGAACCGCTCCAAACTCGATTGCAGAAAATACGACTTCAACAACAGAGTGGTCAATGCCTGGCACTCACTAGCTGACTTTGTGGTTTCACCCCCAAATCCCCAAAATTTTAACTTAAACTGTCTAGTGCTGACTTCACCCCATTCCTAAGAGGTTTGTAAGGGGCCTACCATCCCTGTCCAAATGTTCCCTTTTTTTGTACTCATTTTATATATTCAAATAATGTTATACTTATGTATATTATCAAATATGTACTTGACTAAATAATACAATAAAATAAATAAAAATAAATAACAAATTGGCTGGTTAAGGATGTGACTCAAATTGTAGGTTGGCATCTTAAAACTCCTGAATGGTCCAGCACTGGGTTGATATGAGCCCAACTACTCTCATTGACACCTGCTTGTCCAGTAAATTCTAGAAGGAAGAAATCTAGAAAGAAATTCTGGGTCTCTACTGCAATGGAATGCTAGACCACAGTGTGGCCTTCCCCTATGGCTTCCTCAAGGTGCTTTTCTTACAAAATGTTTTGCTTCTCATCCAGGAAGCTTCTTTGGTTCAGAATCTTCTTGGATGAGAAGTGAAATGTTTTCAAAAACAAAGCAAAACCCAAGAAAGTCCAGTTGCCTTTTGGAAAAGGCATATTTGGGACAACCATGACCTGGATGATTGAGACTTTCCATAAGCATGTGGCTTCTTCACTTTGGTGGAAAGCCATTCCCTCCAAGATCAGATTGGCCCCAATTCTGATAAGAATTAGGAAAGCTGTTGCAGAAGATACTTGGAGAGAAATATGAATGGAGATGCTGTCTTCAATGAAATTGTGTTTTCTGACAGTTGTGCTTTTCAGCTGTTGCTCTTTGGTATGTCTTTATGTGGACAGATGTATTATTACATTCAATAGTTTTTAATCTTTGTTAAAAGACCAAATTGCAAGCATAAACCAGTTATATTCAATTGAAGCAGCATACATGTACAATAGACTTTGTAATGCAGCGTACCTTTTAATATTATTTCCTTTGTCCGGATCTATCTTCAATTTTTTAAAAATTAAGAATAATCATAACATAAAAGCTCAATAACTGGAATAGTCAAAGCAACATTAAAAAAACATAGGGAGAAGGTAAACACATATAGCATTCATATAAGAAAGGCCTGAATAAGAGATTCTGTGGGTTCAGGAATAGCGCAGCGAAATTGTCTTTATCTCCAGTGGTAAAAGCAATTTCTAAGAAGCAGCAAAAATAATGTCTTAAGTGCATCTTTCTTATTCTAATGCAGCTCTGATATCATGCCTCGCGCGCTCTCTTAATCATGTTCAGATACTCCATATACCATTAAATATTTCATATAAATAATTAACCACTTACTGGCTGTCAGAGCCAGATTCAAATGGATAGATGGAAGAGAAAATGGGTCACCTTCCTTAGCACTGGAAAATATGAGTGCCAACTTTTCCATCATGACTGAAAAATGACATTGGATCAGAGTGAAGGATGAGGGGATTGTGTTCTGCCTTGGCTGGTATCATTCATTTTTTAGATATTCCATTTTAGTTATATGTTTATAATTCAGCCTAATGACAATAGATATACACAAAGAGATTTGTCTTTTTTGTCCTTCATTGTGCCACTTGTCACCAACCATTTACTAGCTTCAAAATGGAACTTTACCAATGATCTTCCTCAAGTGCTCATTGTAGCTAGTGCTATGGGACAAGAGGAAACAAATGAATCTCAGGATCTGGCAAAAACAACAATAGGCATCTGCAACTTGGGCGTCCTCCTCGATCCATAGCTCACATTAGAGAAACATCTTTCAGCTGTGGCGAGGGGGGCGTTTGCCCAGGTTCACCTGGTGCACCAGTTGCGGCCCTATCTGGACCAGGACTCACTGCTCACAGTCACTCATGCCCTCATCACCTCAAGGTTTGACTACTGTAATGCTCTCTACATGGGGCTACCTTTGAAAAGTGTTCGGAAACTTCAGATTGTGCAGAATGCAGCTGCGAGAGCAATCATGGGCTTCCCAAGGTATGCCCATGTTACACCAACACTCCACAGTCTGCATTGGTTGCCAATCAATTTCCGGTCACAATTCAAAGTGTTGGTTATGACCTATAAAGCCCTTCATGGCATCGGACCAGAATATCTCCGGGACTGCCTTCTGCCTCACGAATCCCAGCGACCGGTTAGGTCCCACAGAGTTGGCTTTCTCCGGGTCCCGTCGACTAAGCAATGTCGTTTGGCAGGACCCAGGAGAAGAGCCTTCTCTGTGGCGGCCCCAACCCTCTGAAACCAGCTCCCCCCAGATATCAGAGTTGCCCCCACCCTCCTTGCCTTTCGCAAGCTCCTTAAAACCCACCTCTGTTGTCAGGCATGGGGGAATTGAAATTTCCCTTCTCCCTAGGCTTATAGAATTTATACATGGTATGCTTGTATGTATGAGTGGTTCTTTAAATTGGGGTTCTTTAGATTGTTTTAATATTAGATTTGTTTACATTGTCTTTTTATATTGTTGTTAGCCTCCCCGAGTCTTCAGAGAGGGGCAGCATACAAATCTAATAAATACAAATACAAAATACAAATTTAAATCCAGGAGAGTATCATGAGTATTATCATCCTCATTCAACAATGGAGATTGTGCAAGTTGGGGATGTAAATGAATTACCTTCACATGGGATCCCAACTCCCAACAAACTAGTATTCACTTTTTGGGCTCTCTTCCACCTCCAGATTCCAAATGCTCCGTCTGATTTGGTCTTAAAAGTCAGGCTTCTACACTCCAGTTTAGAATATTTTTCTTTATCATCATTTTGTGCTATTCTCTAAAACACCTGAAGGCAGGACAAGAAGCAATTGATGGAAACTATCAAGGAGAGAAGTAATGTAGAACTAAGAAGAAATTTCCTGACAATTAATCAGTGGAACAACTTGCCTCCAGAAGGTGTGAATGCTCCAACACTACAAATTTTAAAGAAGAGATTGGACAATCGTTTATCTGAAGTGGTATAGGGTTTCCTGCCTGAGAAGGCGGTTACACTACAAGACCTCCAAGGTCCCTTTCAACTCTGATATTCTATTCTATTCTATTCTATCCTATCCTACCCTATCCTATTCTCTTGGCATATCTGATCAGCCAAAACAAACTACAGAGTTTTTAATATGGAGCTTTTTGGCCATGAAGAAATCCTCTCAGCATTTGTACCATCTCTCCACAGGTACCCTGGGGATGTTCAGATGGACCATGAGAATATGGAAGATGTAAAAACTTCTCCCAAACATATCCAGTGCTTGGTCATGTGTGTTCTTCTGTCATTTTATCGTTTAACTGTCTTATATTGTATCTTGCCATACAAGCAGTCTGAATATTTATAATGTAGCGCGGAATATTTCTTACCCTATGAATATCCTTTAGCCTTCATTTCCAGAATATTTCAGTTCCTTTCTTCCAACACTTAGCCTTCCTGATAAGATTTCCTTGTCCCTTCTCTTCCCATCTCTTTAAGATGGAAAAGGCCAAGAAACAGGTGCAGCAGGAATTCAGAAAATGTTATAATTGTAATAAAGATAACAATCCTGGAAGCTTGTTAAAATTTTCCTCTGTCATCTCTTACAAAATTAAAGCACAGATATTTTGATTTTCTCACACTTTCTTCTTTCTCAGAGCAGTGTAATTTTTTCTGCACTGTTTGCTTATTTCTTGACTGTCCTCAAGGTTAGCTATTAAAAACACTTCCCTCCTGAACCTTATTTAACCCTTTAATATATTTAAATGTTTCGATCATGTCCCCCCTTTTCCTTCTGTCCTCCAGACTATACAGATTGAGTTCATTAAGTCTTTCCTGATACGTTTTATGCTTAAGACCTTCCACCATTCTTGTAGCCCGTCTTTGGACCCGTTCAATTTTGTCAATATCTTTTTGTAGGTGAGGTCTCCAAAACTGAACACAGTATTCCAAATGTGGTCTCACCAGCGCTCTATATAGCGGGATCACAATCTCCCTCTTCCTGCTTGTTATACCTCTAGCTATGCAGCCAAACATCCTACTTGCTTTTCCTACTGCCCAACCACACTGCCCTCCCAGTGTGGATGGGCGGTATGGATGGCAAATATAATCCTGCCTAGGAGAGAAGACAAAAAATTCAAAGGAACCTTTGCATGAGACAGAACTTGCTGGACTAGTTCCAATAGGTTGTTTCTCCTCTCCTGGGACAGGTGCACCCTTCACTCCAGGGAGTCAATAATGTTTCCCAAATGAACAAACCTGGAAGGACCATCTGGCTCTTACACAGATTTACTAGGAACACATGGTGTTCAAGAATGGAAAGTGTTATCTGGACGTCCTTCTCTGCCACAGACAGAGAGGGGGATTGGATGAGAATGACTTCCAGATAACATTGGACATGCATGGGTATGGTGGGCAGACAGAGCAGCTAGGAGTTTGATAAAGACCCTCAGTGCTGAAGACAGTTTGAAGGGAAGTATCCCTGCATAACAAAACCTCAAGTATTGGCAATGGTGTGGTTGAATGGGAATGTGGAGGTAAGCTTCTGATAGATCAATAGAGGTAACTAAATCTCCCTTCCTAACACTTGTCAGGATTGATTGCAGGATATGCATTTTGAATTTTTTCTACACAATATACTTGCTAAGACATTTAAGGATGAGAATAGCTCTCTATCCATCCAAGGATTTGGGCACTACAAACAAAGTGGAGTAGAAGCCCTGCCCCTGTTTGTCCTTGGGCACCTGCTGGATGGCTTGAATATCCAACAGATGCTGGATGGCCTCATTCATAAGGACCCACAGAGCCCTCCCAAGCTCTGCTTTCACTGGCAGAGGCATTGCAGGTCAGATCTGGGCCAGATCTAAGAACCCCGCACCTGGATCCACCCCTCAGGCCTTGAGTTTAACACTCCTGGTAGAGAATCTAAAATGTTACATGAGACGAACTTCTACACTTTAATGACTGCAATTGCAGAAATGGGTCTTTCAAAAGTATCTTCCACAAAGGTGTCTTTCAAAGGTATCTGGCAGGGACTACTCTTACAGAAGAGAAGGCAAGTTGGGGCAGAGGACAAGCTGCACCAAAGGCTCTGGAGTTCTTTTTGTGGTCCAGGAACCACGGATTCTCCAGCATTCCTAGGATTAATTGTATGTTGAGTTCACCTTGAAAATACCTCAAGAGCTACTGCCAGATGGTTCTGAATGCTTTGGTTATGTGAAGCCATTCTGCATCCATTTCTGAAGAACTGGTTGCACACTAGTCTCCAAGCCCATGTCAAGATGATGGTATTTACTTTTCAAGGTTTAAATGACTGAGCATTAAATTGTTTTGGTGGAGCACTTTTCAAGTAGGGCCAACCAATTAGATAAAATATTACATACCTCTTGTTCTGTCTGGGTGCCCCCAGACTTCAACACCAACTGGAAAAAGCAGCCAGACACGCTGGTAAAAGCAAAAGCACTTTATAGTTTGAAAAATAAACACAGAGAAAAACCTGTTCTTCCCAACAGGCAGGCTATGAGACTTCACAACAGAGTCCTGATGGCCAGACAATACAGCAGACCTCTTGCTGGCACACCCACCACTGTAGAGAATAAGACCCACACCTTTCCCCCCCAAGGTTTCAGTATTCAAAGTCACAAACCAGAATTCCAAGACGCCAAAGATCACAGCCAGGTCCCAGGACTCCCAAAGATAATACTCCACAAGCCAGGAAGGGTGGGTCTGCCTTTTCAGCCTTTCCAGAGAGCACCACACCCAAACCCAGCTGTTGCCTCTTTAGTGCTGAAAGTACCTGGCTAATTGTCCCCTTCGTTGTGTTGCTTTTCTCTGCCGGAGATCGATTATTGCTTGTGCATTTTCATCTAAGGAATCCAGGCTGCTTGCTGGGGAGAGCTCCCTCTCGGGGGACTCTGGCTGTCCTCCCTCTCCCTCAGCCTGAGATTCCTCCTCCTCGTCTGCCTGAACCTCCTGTTCCTCATCCTCCCCCTCTGAGCAGGAAGCCGGCAGAGGATCAGCCGTTCCCTGAGGGGCCTCAGACGGAATCACAACACCTCTAAAGAAAAAAAACTATTTTTAAAAAAGGAAACCTCAGTTCTACTACTGTATACTTTACCTGAAGAAACATGACTGGCACTACTAACACAAGATAACATGCAATGAGAAGTTCTGTGGACTTTACTACTTCGTTCATTACATTTGTTACCTGCCACAATCCATGGACTTTCTTGTGTCTGTTTTTTCATTGACTTATTTCCCACTTCATGTTTATTTATAGCTTCATTTATATTCTCTCCCCCAAATAATATTCAAAATAGATAAAATATAAAATTGTAATTAACGTGAAAATAAATCAAAGGAACATCTAAAAAAAGAAGTTTTCTCTCACTGAAGGGATTTCACTAATTATTTTACTCTATTACTTTAATTGCGCACCATTCCTAGAATATGTCAAAATGAAGGGCAGGTTAGAAAAAAGCAATAAAATCAGCCTGCAAGCTGGAATAACATGCCCCAGTGAATCTCTTTCATTTGTGCTCTCATTGAGGATAAGTTGAAAATCCAGAGCATAGAAAGTTTTGCGGCACGTTATTTTCTCCCACACACATGCCTACATGGCCTAATGTAGAATCGTACACATTCAGGCTTATACACAAGGTATTTACGCAGACAAAAATATATTGCAGAATTATGCAGGGATAGCAATTAAACTCAATTTTTTTTGTGATCTTGGCAACCCCCCCCCCAAAAGAACTTGCTAGACAAGTGAATGTATCCCCCCCAAGCTCTCTCTGCCTTAATTAAGCATTCTTGGTATAAATCAATTTTCTCTGTGTAGAACTAGCTGGGCTATGTCTAAACACAGTTTTGGTGTATAAATCAAAATATATAGTTCTAAGGGAAGGCAGAATACTTTGGCAGCTGAATTCCCTCTTGTGGTTTTATTTCTCTTAACAACTTAGCAAAAGTGGGAAAGGGAAAGTAAGTAAAGAGATGAATCTCCATGTATTTGTATTTATTATTAGATTTGTATGCCACCCCTCTCCGTAGACTCGGGGCGGCTCACAACAGTGATAAAAACAGTGCATAAAGACAAATCTAATAATTAAAATCTAAAATAGCAATTATACATATAAAAAATCTAAAAAACCTCAGTAAATAAAAACATACATACAGTCATGTTGTGCACAGAAACTACATAGGCAAGGGGAAGATATCTCAGTTCCCCCAAGTTTGATGACAAAGATGGGTTTTGAGAAGTTTACGAAAAGCAAGGAGGGTGGGGGCAGTCCTAATCTCCGGGGGGAGCTGATTCCAGAGGGTCGGGGCCACCACAGAGAAGGCTCTCCCCCTGGGTCCTGCCAGACGGCATTGTTTAGTCGACGGGACCCGGAGAAGACCAACTCTGTGGGACCTAACCAGTCGCTGGGATTCGTGCGGCAGAAGGCGGTCTCGTAGATAATCTGGTCTGGTGCCATGAAGGGCTTTATAGGTCATAACCAACACTTTGAATTGTGACCAGAAACTGATCGGCAACCAATGCAGACTGCGGAGTGTTGGAGTAACATGGGCATATTTGGGAAAGCCCATGATTGCTCTCGCAGCTGCATTCTGCACGATCTGAAGTTTCCGAACATTCCTCAAAAGTAGCCCCATGTAGAGAGCATTACAGTAGTTGAACCTCGAGGTAATGAGGGCATGAGTGACTGTGAAGAGTGACTCTCGGTCCAAATAGGGCTGCAACTGATGCACCAGGCGAACCTGTGCAAACGCCCCCCTTGCCACAGCTGAAAGATGTGCTACCCTATGTTCTAAAAACATGGTCCCTTTCCCTTAATTAATTTATTCCAGCTCTAAATAAAATGGATAAAAGGCTAAGAATGCAAATGTGATGAGTGCTGTAAGTCAAACACAATGTACTTAGACAACTTCCAAATTGTGCTATCCTTTGTATTTGAAATGATGGCAGTTATCTTGAGTAGGATCTATGATAGTTCAATGCAGCCAACTCTCTACAGCCAACTCTCCATGGTCAACTCGCTGTGGAACAACTCACCACAGCCGACTCACCAAAGGACAACTTGCTAAGGAAGAAGAGTTACACTTATATCAGAGAAATGGTGGAATAGAATCATTAAAGAAAAGATCCAATAGGAGGGATGTCAATAATTAAATAGAATTGTTAAATTATCTTACAACAAGTTGTCCCATAGCAAATTGGCCATGTGAGTTGTCCAGTGGCAAGTTGGCCATGGTACCATATTTTTCGCACTATAAGATGCACTCCCCCCCAAAAGTGGGTGGAAATAGAGCAAATATTGTGGCTGGGGAGAGGGGTTGATGCAGCAGTGACCTTCACTGTCACCTGTCAACACCACCACTGCTTGCCACCAATTGTTGCTGCTGCCCCCCACCAATCATCATCACCGCTGCTGGCAGTGGTGAGCAGCAGCAGCAGCGGTAAGCAGTGGCAGCAATCCCTGCCATCTAGAACAACTGATCAGCAGTATTCCAGGAGGTCGATTCAACTGCCAATCAGCTGCTTGGCAGCGAAAGCTCCAGCATTCCTCAGCGGTGGCAGCAGCTCAGTTCATTTGATTGGTGGTGGACACGATGGATCGGAATCCTGACAAACCATGTGCTAGAGCTGTGATAACATTCTGAAGCTGATTAGGCTGTTTGCTATCTGCTGCAAGGATGCTAGCCAGATCAATACCAGATAGATACTGGGAGGCAGATTTATTTTTATTATTTATTTATTTATTAGATTTGTATGCCGCCCCTCTCCGTAGACTCGGGGCGGCTAACCACAATAATAAGAAACAGCATAAAACAAATCTAATATTTAAATTACTAAAAGTCCTTATTAAAAACCAAGCATACACACAAACATACCATGCATAAATTGTATAGGCCTAGGGGGAAGGTATATCTCAATTCCCCCATGCCTGATGACAGAGGTGGGTTTTAAGGAGCTTACAAAAGGCGAGGAGGGTGGGGGCAATTCTGATCTCTGGGGGGAGTTGGTTCCAGAGGGCCAGGGCCACCACAGAGAACGCCAAACGACATTGTTTAGTTGACGGGACCCGAAGAAGGTCCACTCTGGGGGACCTAACTGGTCGCTGGGATTCATGCACCAGAAGGCGGTCCCATAAACAAACAAACAAACAAATAAATAAAAAAATAAATAAAAAAATATATAAACTCAAATAAACTTAATGCAATTAAAATCAAAATTCAAACTAAACAGAGTATTAAACTAACACTTAAAAGCTTAGCAGATGAGATATGTGTTTACCATCTTCCTGAATGTTGGACGAGTAGAATTCAGCCATTGTGCAGTCTGGGACTGACAAAAGAGAAGACCTTTCCTGTGTACCAGAAAAGACCCCGAGGGTTTCTACATTTCAGAAAGAACTTTGAAGAGTTTCTCTTGGATTATCTAAGTAACTGGACAGGTACTTGGAAAAGAGTTTGTCTACCCAGCTTAACTTGAAAAAGAATACAAACGGATACCCAGAAAGCCATTCAGGCAAGATACTGGTTTTCTGATTTGCTGATTTCTTTTATTTTAATCCGAGGCAAATTCTGAATCCAGAGTGTATCACTGAAAATTTGACAGAGTTTGTTTTAACTAAATCTCCCCATCCCAGTTCAAAATTTTCCATAAGATTCATCTTCCATTATGTACTTTGGAAACTATACTACAACCTATGCTAAAGGGGGAAAATAAAAAATATTCTTGTTATGTTGAAGTTAAAATTTCAGGAGAATATTAGATTTAGTGATCAATATGTCTGTTTCTTAATTCTTGAGTTATTTTTGTATAGTATCACCATTTTGTATCATATAACCATCATGAAGTTTGTCTATTCTCTCATTTACTTTAATATTGCAACGTTTTGCTAATCCAAAAATGACATTTGGCTGTAGCTGTTACTTCTTGCTGGTTCTAAGGTATCCCATTTGTTTCATCCTGTCTTTTGTGAAAAATTTCCTTTCTCTCAAAGCACATCTTTTACATTACATTTCTTCTGCCATGTTCTGAAATGAATTTGGTGAAAGTTAATTAACTATCCTATTTTTTTGCCTCTTGAAAGAATTCAACAAGTTAATTCTATAGTAGCTAAGAACAATTATTTTATTTTGCAGCTGCCAACAATTAAAACCCACAAAAATGAAAGTGAAATGCCACGAAGCATAATTTATGCATTCTCATTGTTGAGTAAGTTCCCAATTCACTTCATTTCTGAGATGCAGAAATGTGCAAAGTTGTGAAATTTACACATTATATATGATTTAAACCAAATCCCTCTGTACGGTGTCCAACTGAACATGAGCTGAGCTTTGAAATAAATCTATGTAAGGATGGTCAGAATATAATATTTTAATAGTAAAACAAGTTGAGAAATATAGGCCAAACTGTATAAAATTTTGCAAAAAACATTAAAAAGTTAAAATACCCAACAGATATAGGATATATAAGTGGAAAGTACATTATGAACAAACAAAACAAAATACAATATAGATCACATATAGGGATCTGTGTAGAATACCTGGCTTCATCCAATGTGTTAATCATAATTTGTTTGCCTTAACCATCCCACCCCAAGCTCAATTGTATCACATTGTGTGGGGTGGTGAACAGTATAAATCTATTATTTTAACCAACATGGCTCTGACCTGGAGAAAAACGTGCTGACCTATTCCAGTTTTCCCCACCAAAAAAATTTATGGATTCACTCAAAGTTATGGAAGATATGGTACCAAACAGTGAGTCTCACTGGCTCTGAGATACCAATAAAGTTACAAGGAAAGAGGGAAGAATTTATTGAAGTATCCCAATACCAAAGAATACCAAAGAAAAATGATATGAAAGACTTTTTTAACCCCTGTTACTGATTATCCATCTTGCTCAAGGATTTTGATTGTACTTTGCTAAACACAGCATGTTGCAAATGGATAAAGGTAGGAAACGTACAGTACACATTTTATTATTGTTAACCACTCTTGAGTCTTTGGAATAGGGCAATACATACAAATATTGCAAATAGACACAGAAATAACATGCGGAACTGTCCGTCCATGAAAAGCAGTAATTGTTGTGAACTTAGTCAATCATTAATCTAAGTATCAATTATAGAGGAGTAGCCTTTAGTTCAACGGATCAGTATTCAAAGAGATGAGCCCACTGTAACACTGTGAACAGAGGGCAGGGAGGAACAGCTAAAGGGGGTGGGTGGAAGAAGAAAGGCAAGGGGGACGCCCTTCCCTTTTCTTTCTTCAAAAGACGCTCTTTCAGTGCCTCTGCAACCACGCTGTTCTCTGCAAAGTCTTTCCCCCTCCAAGCCACCCCTCCCTTTTCTTTCTTCAAAAGACACTCTTTCGGTGCCTCTGCAACCATGCTGTTCTCTGCAAAGTCTTTCCCCCTCCAAGCCGTCCCTCCCTTATCTTTCTTCAAAAGACACTCTTTCAGTGCCTCTGCAAGCACGCTGTTCTCTGCAAAGTCTTTCCTCCTCCAAGCCACCCCTCCCTTTTCTTTCTTCAAAAGACGCTCTTTCAGTGCCTCTGCAACCACGCTGTTCTCTGCAAAGTCTTTCCCCCTCCAAGCCACCCCTCCCTTTTCTTTCTTCAAAAGACACTCTTTCGGTGCCTCTGCAACCACGCTGTTCTCTGCAAAGTCTTTCCCCCTCCAAGCCGTCCCTCCCTTATCTTTCTTCAAAAGACACTCTTTCAGTGCCTCTGCAAGCACGCTGTTCTCTGCAAAGTCTTTCCTCCTCCAAGCCACCCCTCCCTTTTCTTTCTTCAAAAGACGCTCTTTCAGTGCCTCTGCAACCACGCTGTTCTCTGCAAAGTCTTTCCCCCTCCAAGCCACCCCTCCCTTTTCTTTCTTCAAAAGACACTCTTTCGGTGCCTCTGCAACCACGCTGTTCTCTGCAAAGTCTTTCCCCCTCCAAGCCGTCCCTCCCTTATCTTTCTTCAAAAGACACTCTTTCAGTGCCTCTGCAAGCACGCTGTTCTCTGCAAAGTCTTTCCCCCTCCAAGCTGCCCCTCCCTTTTCTTTCTTCAAAAAAAGGGGGGGAAAGAAACCCCTTCATCCCAGCAGCAGCGGCTTGGGTTCGTAAGGTGAAAATAGTCCGGAAGAAGAGGCAAAAAAATCTTAAACACCGGGTCCGTATCTTGAAAAATTCGTTAGAAGAGGCGTTCGTAAGATGAGGTACCACTGTATTAGGAAAAATATGACTAGAAACCAATGTGAACTTTACTACTAATTAAATAAAAAAGCAGATGAATGTACAGCAGAAATGAGATAAGATTAACTACATTTTGCACAATGAGAAATTTTGGAAAGATTAGACAATGCTTAGTGTTTGTTGAGCTGTTGCCCTGGAGTAGAGACAGGCTCCTGCCAGTATGGAGCTATTCTATAGAACTGGTAGAATTCTTCCCTGCTTGTCAAACTGGCAATAATGTCCAGCTGGACATTACGCCCCTGAACCAGCTCTCTTGGTGGCGTCAAAGGAGCCGCCATCTTGCTTATCATTTCTGTACATGCACAAAAGCTGTTTTTTTGCTTCTGTGCATGCACAGATGCTTGCTTTTTAGCACTGTGCAAGTGTGCCTCTGCGAAACCCACATGCGGCACGCAATGCCCACGCAACAGTGAACTAAGTCAGAACCCACCCCTGTCCTGGGCTCTAGATATTATAAAATGTAGAGAATAAATTAGAATCCATTTTTTTCAGCTACAAGATCACCACAACTCTGATCTGACACATGGGAATGCTTTGGTGCACATCCCATGAGTTTACTCTAACCTAAGCTTCCCTAATTCCAGATGCATCTTGGAGAATTTCTAATTCTCCATGTAAGGATGCCCTTCTCTTGACACTTACAGTGCTGGCTTTGCAGTGCTTTGAATTTTTGCAAAGTGAAGGAAGCAAGCTGACACTGGTCTAGAAATTAGATAACCCAAAGCAATGATTCATCCAGCAGCTATGTAACATTTGTGGTTCGCAAGTCCTTGCCAGAAGATGACTAAAATATCTTGGCAGAAGTTTTAAACGAATCATGACTGGGCCTAAACAAGAGCCTGCATAAGCGACTTCTCTATTTAATTGAAGGAAAATTAGGAATGGAAAATATATATATTTCTGTTTACCTCGATTGCTGCAGATTGATGCTGCCTTGGGGGCCTTTCCAACCACTACTTTCAACGTGGCCAAGTTCTTACTAAAATCCCCTTGTTCAGGCTTGGCCACGCGATTCTACTTAGAAAGCTTCAGTTGGCAGTGCCTTGATGGCTGAAGGGCATTCATTCTTGACTTTGCTTTCTATCCCATCCAAGTAGGAATATTTTGTACCTCCAAGTGACCTTCCCTTCCTTTTCTTTTCCAAAGACTGAACAAAAATGGAAAGACTTAGAAATCAGCTTTTTCTACTGTCTAGACTGAAAGTTAACTTGAGTTAACTTGGGACCTGTTTCTCTATAGAGTGGCCTCATCGGCTGGCGACTCAAATGAGGTCTCAGAAAGGCAGGAGGGCAGGAAATGATACTAGATGAATTAATATATTTTCAATAGACATTGAAGAGACAATGTCGATGGACAATGAAGGCACAGAATTCAGTTATGCAATGATGCAGTGCAAGCATCAGTTGCTATCAGTTTTCAATCATTTATCAAGGTTGAAAGACAGCCTTTAGGATCAGAAACCTGAGGATTTAGTGATCACAGAGCTAAGAACAGATTCTTAAAGACATATCACCTCCTGTGTGGAATCTGGGTGTGGGATGCAATATTCTAAATGTGTTCTTTGTTGTTGTTATTAGTTGCAAAGTTGTATCTGACCCTTTGCGATCCCATGGACAACATTCTTCTAGGCCTTCCTGTCCCCACCCCCCAATTCCAAGCTGAGGGGCTCATTTTCTAGCATCATATCTTGTTGCCTTTTTGTTAAATCCTTACTGGAATGAAGGACTGCAATCTTGTAGTAAGTAACGGTTCTTTATTAAACAGGAAGTAACGGTTTACAGAACCGAACAAGACAAAACATGGCCGTGCCTGGCAGCTATATATATACCGGGCTGCCAGGCTGAGCCAACCAATCACCTTGCAGTATTTTCCCACCCAAGGAATATGGGGCGGGTACAAGGCCTAACTGTCCTCTGGACACAACACTTTTGGTACTGTCCATGGGGTTTTCATGGCAAAGATATTGGGATGGATTACCATTTCCTTCTCCAGTGGATCAGATTTTGTCAGAGCTTTCTGCTATGACCTGTCCATCTTTGGTGGCACAGCTCATAGCTTCAATGAACTACACAGGCCCCTTCGCCACGACACGGCCCTAATCCATGAAGAGGAATGTGGCCTTTCCAAGGCATTATAAAGTGGTATTACACTTCCCATGACCTTGATTCTATCCTCTGTTACTGCAGACAAGGATTGTACAGTGATACTTCATCTTACGAACTTAATTCGTTCCATGACCAGGTTCATAAGATAAAAAGTTCATAAGACGAAGCAATTTTCCCCATAGGAATCAATGTAAAAGCAAATAATGCGTGCAACCTCATCCCAAAAGTCACCCCTTTTGCCTTGCGCTGCTGGGATGCCCCACCTCTGGACTTCCATTGTCAGCCGAAGCACGAGGATTCCCCTGAGACTCCCCTCGCTGGGAAACCCCACCTCTGGACTTCCGTTGTAAGCCGAAACGTGAGGATTCCCCTGAGGCTCCTCTCACTGAGATTCAAAGCAGCGCTGGCAAAAATGAAAGGAAGGTTTCGTAAAGTGAAAATAGTTCAGAAGAAGAGGCAAAAAAATCTTAAGCACTGGATTTTATCACAAAAAGTTTGTATGAAGAGGGGATTGTAAGACGAGGTATCACTGGATTGGCCTTTTGGGCTGCTGCCACACACTGCTGGATCATACTTAAGTGGTTATTCACTAGATCCCTCTTGTAGCTACTACTGTTGATCCAGGTACAATCTGTTCTATACATGTACATTTATTTGCGTAAACTTAAAATACATATACTGTATTTTTAGTAACTTTTAATGACTTTTTGTTGATTAGGACTGAATGATATGCTTTGTATTTTGCTTATAGGTAAGACATGAAAGAAGAGTTATTTTGTGGAAATGTCAGAGAAGCGGATAACTTATTGAAATTGCATGGGCCTTGATGAAGAGAGTCATTTAAATATATCTTTTCTTTTTCTCTGCACATTTCCTTTCTTCTTTGCACATTTTTCTTAGTTTGTATTTTTATCTTTGTATTTTAAAACTTTAATAAAAAAATATTATACCAGAAAAGATAGCACCAAGAGGCCATGAAACTATTAATGGAGAATCACTGAAATCCTTTCAAGTCCTTTCCAAGCTTCAAGCTCTCATGAGCTTGAAGTAAAGCTTTACTGAATGCAAAAGAAGACATTTCCCGACCCTTTTATGAAACCCTGAGTGTCCTCATTGCTTTTTTAACATGCCACATTTGCTTTTCAAAGGAGGAATAATCATGCCTAAGGCTTCTGTGAGCTTTGCCCATCCAACCTGCTGCTTACTCTGCAGAGAGAATTACTGTGAAGGGAGTCTCTCACAGTGAGGAAGAAATTGCAAATGTGTGTGTGTGTGTGTGTGTGTGTGTGTGTGTGGAGGGG
Source organism: Erythrolamprus reginae (assembly GCF_031021105.1). Classification (NCBI taxonomy): domain Eukaryota; kingdom Metazoa; phylum Chordata; class Lepidosauria; order Squamata; family Dipsadidae; genus Erythrolamprus; species Erythrolamprus reginae. Next base: position 287,345,747 of record NC_091950.1, read on the forward strand.
GAGGAAGATGGGCTGTGATGGAAAACCTAGTGCACTAAAGAGAGAATGCACCAAAAGCAACTAACAGCTTGTTCGTTTTGCAGGCAGCAGCATTTTAAGAGCCATTGAAGAAAAAACTGATCTCAGAGAAGAAAATTCACGCCTGTTTTCCCTTTTTGGGAGAAATAAGAACGACTGTCTTCAGAAAACAATGCAAATGTTAGAAATGATGCCAAAGTAAGCATCATGTGCTTGCTCATGTTTACTGTTAAAATATGGTTCTATGGTTTATTGAGTGTTGCTTATTTATTTCCAAATGTAACAATTTGATTTGGTAAAATTGTGCAATTCTGTAGCTGTTTATTTGATGCATAGATTGGAATATAATTGTAAAAAGTAAGTGGCGTGTAGATAGTATATTCATGATTAATGCAGATTCAAATAATACAATGGTTGATTTCATATGAATTGTTAATGGATTCCAGTTCGTGTTCAATATACTCCACAATTCAGTTAATGTGAGGCTGGAACATGTATAATTGAGGCTACTACAAACACAATTGCAATTGGGGTCTTAGACACAACTAATCTTTATTGTGCAAAAGGGAGGAAGATTCTGTCCAAAAAAAGTGTGCAAATTTAAAAAGTATAGGCTTCACACTGCATTAGAGCAAAAATGTGATGTATTTTAATGACAAAAACATTATTAACAAAATGCTAACATATGACAAAATGTTGGAATCTCTGATTGGATATTTTTGTTTTTATTTTGCTTTCTATAACTACTCTTGTGACTTTGTTTACCAAAAATTTAAATGTTATGTATATTCTTTTCATACTGCTCCGTAAGATTTCATTAATATGCCTGCACACACTTATTTAACATTTTTCATTGACTATTTTATTTATTATACTGTATTTTACACACTTTAAACAGTGTGAATTTGAACAGAGACCATTTCATGGCAATTATTAACTGCATTGATTAAGAACTACTTGTATTTATTTCTTGCCCAATACTAATCCTAATAAAAACATTATCTTACTGGGGGTGGTGGGGGTGGTGGAAGGCAGTCTCCCAAATTCATTATAGGATATCATAATTTTGCAAAATTAGAGAACCTCTGAGATAACCAGTTTTTGACAATTGCATGAAATCAGAATTAGTTAGAGAATCAGAGTTTCAAATTTTGTAAAACGATAAGAGTTTCACAAAGATTTGAAGGAGAGCTGTTGAACTGTACACTCAAATAAAATCAGGCAGGCCTTCTGGGTTTATTACAGAAATGTTGTTTTGGAACTAATATGTTTGAAAGAATACCTGCTCTGCTTCTATTGTGTCTACATGAGCTTATTCATTTTGGATAATGATAATAAAGACATTTTTTGCTGGCAATTGCTTACAAGATTGTTTGCATATAACATTGCTCGTATTCCCTCTGATGTATGGTAGGACATAACACAAGTTATATTTTGAGAAAGAAACTGGGATTTCTTCGTACAGATGGAGGGTAAGAGTTTTCTGTGACATGAGTTCTGCCACCTATGGGCTGAATATATCTCTGCTTGGCTTCTCTCTCTCTCTCTCTCTCTCTCTGTGCATGAGCTAAATAATGTTTGCAGCTTTGAGAGGTGCTCCTGACATGATCGCTGTAGTCTGCCTTCAAAAAGGCTGACTAATTTCTGCTATCGAATGCAGCAAGCCATCTCTTAAAACAGCCCTGCTAGACAACTATCACTAAATTTCTGTCCCCAACAATTTTTTGGGAAAAGCTGTTGGAGAAGGAGATGGGGCTTCTTCTAGGGAGAATTCCAGAGGGAGCTGATGGTCTAGGTTCAGGCTTGGGTGGGAATAGCATTGATCGCTAGTTTGTGACTTGGGTTAGGACCCTGGCTGTAGCAACACCAGTAATGGGTTGCAGCGGGTGTGGTTGGGATCAGGGCTCTGGTAGTGGAAATGGAGATGTGCGTGCATCTTCATCTGCCCATGCGAGATTTGGGTTCTGCGCATGTTAGATCTCTCAGTGGCATTTAATATCATTTGCAATGATATCTCTTTGGACCACTCTGTGAGAACTAGGGGTGGAAACAATGTTTTGCAGCAGTTGTATGATCTCTTAACTGAGTGGTTCCTGTTAGATCGCAATAAAGGAACAATACGTTTTAGCCTGATTCATTTTATTAGGAATCAGCCTGTATAACACAGTAACAGTGTAAAGTGATACAGTTTCAATTTCATGTCAAAAGACAAGACAACAGTTTCAATTTCATGTCAAAAGACAAGACGCGTGGCTTGGTTTCTCTATTTAAAGAGGTTTCTATCTGTAAGCGCAGCTTTGACAGCCATTTGGATTTTCCCGCCCGCTGGTCCGGGTATGTAGATGAACCAGTTTAAATGACTATTTAAATAAACTATTTACATATGCCTATTTACATGAATACATAACAGTTCCAGTCAACATTCATGAGGGGTCAATATGGTGGAGTGGGGAACAACCCAGCTCTTGATTATTCCATTAGGTGCCACTTGGCTAAACCCTCTAGGCAGGGGTGGGTTCTACTTATCTTCCTTACCAGTTCGCATCACGTTGGAAGTGCACATTTTACATCTCGCAAATTGATGTGGAGACAGAATACTGTCAAGTCTATCGCTGGCAAACCCTGGTAAGACAAGGATGTGATATTCTGTAGGCACCAGACGTGACAATCCAGAAAACCACCTTTTCTAAAAAGACAGACTTCCTCCTTGATCAAGCCTGGAGAGAAGAGTTACCCCAAAAGCTACACGAAGGCAGTGAATAACATGAACCACCCACGAGACAATCATGAGACCAGCCATGCATCAATTGTCCAATGAGACTCTGTAAACATCTCCAATACCCAATGAGAAGTAAGTTGATGGCTAATGGATGACAATAAAAAGGATTGCAAGGTTTTGCCTAAGATAAGATGTGCCTTCCCCAACAACATGCATTCTTGGCTCCTGTCTCTTTGATTGACATCAAATTTATTTATTTATTTATTCATTTATTGGACTTATATGCCTCCCCTCTCCATGGACTCAGGGCGGCTTACAACATTTTGATAAAAATATACAATATAAAAAACATTTCTAAGCCAATTAATAGAACAATTAATTTTAAAATGATCTTAAAAACTAAATGAACCTCTGCGCATGCGTAGAAGTCTCTATGCATGTGCAGAGGGTTCTCTGCAAGCAGATTACATGGAGTGACAGCCAGAGAACCGATTCGGGGGCGTGGCCAGTCAGCCATCACTGCCTGTTTGGCGAGCGGGGGGGGGATTTCTGCCACCGGTATGGGAGAATCGGTCTGAACTGGCAGCAACCCACCATTGTCTCTAAGTCAGCCTAGCATTATACTTGTGTCAGAAACACCAAGTCATTTCCAGGTTGAAAGGACTAGCTAGTGACATTACTATTACCTGCGGGATGCCCAGTTTGGGGCTCTTTTCATACCCCCAGCAGGAGCTGGAGCGAAGGACAGGTACTCACCCACCTGACAACAGCACTTGGGTGTTGAACATGGTCTTACTAACCTCCAACCCAGAATACTGAATCTGAATGAATCTGAATGTGCTTTCACTAAAACCTACAAAGTATACTACAGAAAGCAGGTAGAAAAAGGAAAGTTTACATTGAAAAATCAAAGACAAACAAGGAAGTATTTTGCTGAGTTGGAGTTTTAAAGTAAGGAGGAAGGGAAGACGGATTCTTGGCTATGGTGGAAAAAGGATGGAGGGTGTTAGGGGTAGAAAAGAGGTTTCCTAGGAAACTAGTTTCACAGAAATTAAATTTTAGTTGCAGAGCATATCTCATTAGTTTGTGTGTGTGTGTGTCTGTTTGTGTATGTGTGCCTCTGAAGTGCTAAATTTTAGTACAAGAAACTTCAACATTCTCCATAGGGCATCAGATTGTGTTTTTTGTGGATTAGAACTAGTTAGGTCAATAAATCACCCAGGTTCTGAAGCAACCCTAATTTTATTTTAATGGAATATAAATTCCTCCTATTGCAGAGAGTTTGAGGCTTTGGGTGCATAAGGACAGGTTTTCTATATCATCTGTTTCTATCACTCAGTTCATTTTTTGGAATGTCCTCCTGTGAATTATCTGTTCATAGAAAGCTAAATCATAGGCTGGAAGGGACCTCTGAGATCCTCTAGTCCAGTGTTTCCCAACCTTGGCCACTTGAAGATATCTGGACTTCAACTCCAAGAATTCCCCAGCCAGCATTCACTGGCTGGGGAATTCTGGGAGTTGAAGTCCAGATATGTTCAAGAGGCCAAGGTTGGAAAACACTGCTCTAGTCAAACTCCCCATTTAAGGCAGGAGACTTTATCACTGTAAGTCAACGAACCTCAAGGCTTAGTTCCAACAGTTTCCATTAAAAAATTTATGGACCAGAAATGTACCAAGTAGCTGCTGTTGCTTCAGTCAACTTGCATAGGAGAAACTAAGTGATGGTGTGTGTGTGTATGTGAAGGGTGTGAATAAGAATAGCATCATCGTTGTAAATTTGAGTAGAATCTGAATACAGTATACATGTACCGCTGTGAGATTTGCAATAAAAACATCAGAACAATCCTGCTAGATTAATCCAATGACTTAATTTCAAGCAGAGAGGGGCGGCATACAAATCTAAATAATAAAATAATAATAAAATTGTGTTTTCCACAGTGATCACCTATGTACCTGAAGCAGGGATGAAAAGCAGCAGAATTCTCTCATTGTACCTTCATTTTCCAAGTCACGGAAATTGTTACTTGATATTTCAGCATCCTAGGTTTGGCAGTGCGGTAGAATAATTGTGTTTTCCCTTGTCTTGCAGAGGCAGCTTTTTCCTGCTCTTAGAGTTGGGGTCTCTCGATGCATATTGATTTTTTTTGTTTATCTCAGACTGTGCCATCATTCATTTTATATTACTGGAGAAACCATTAGCAGTTTTTTTTTTTAAAAAAAAGAAAGACAAGAAGTAGTGTGCCCATTAGTTTATGCATATGAGAGGAGGGGGTGAAACAATTAAAAGAACATCAGTGTATAAACCTGCTGATACAGTTATTAGTAGACCAGATAAAATACCAAGAGACACAAAGTCCCTTCGTTGCCTCTTTCTTTCTTCGCCTGTAAGTGAAAAGAGGAATCTGGTCTGTCATAACACTGCAGAATTTATGTGGTAAAGTGTTTATACTCTTGTATACTCAAAAATTATAAAATCGAGCTTCCAATTCTTGTATGTATTAAAATTGCAACATATGGAGAAGTATGAGCAGCGGTGGACTACTAGCTGGAACGCTAAATTGTGCTCGCCACTGTTCTGCCGGCGTGTTTTAACCGCCCGTAATTACAGGGTAATTAGTCTAGGAAGACACACACCACATGATAAAAGGAAAACCCAGAAGTTTTTATCAACAGAAAAACAGAAACAGCTCCCTTTTTAAATGTCAAAGGGATTTTCCGGTACACACAAGGTACAGGTTAAATGCAATTCAACTGCTCACCCAATAACTGGGAAATTGAGTCCAATTCTAAAGTCCAGAGAGTCCACACACAATCTTGAACAGCACACAAACCACAATCTTGACGAAACAATGAATCAGATAAACTGCCACAAGGCTAAACCAGCACACTGTTCTTTTTATCTGTAGCACTAATTACAGCAGCCCCACCCAACCACAGGTGGCCTCATTTTCTCTTGTAATAATCCTTCAGTTGTTGTCTCCTATACATCACTCTACGCATGCGTGGATGTGTCATTAATTCTTGTTCAGAATCCAAGGATGATACAGATGATTGATCTCCTCCCGGGGTGTCTGCCAAATTCCCCTCTTCCCTGTCACTCATGCTTCCTTGGTCAGAAGAGGCTTCGTTGGCAGATTCCATCGGGAGCAAAACAGGCCTGCGCCATGTGGATGTTTTCCCCACATCCACCTGCACATTCCTTGGGGCAGGAGCTGGGCCAGAGCTAACCACAACAGCTGCCATGGCTCGTAAGTGCTTGTGGGGCCAGCAAAAGTTTGCTTCTGCACCTGTGGAGGTAGCAAAATCGTTCATGGAGCCACAGGTGTGCTTGCATTTCAGCGAGTTTTTTTTGCTTCCACGCATGCCGAAACACAGGTGCACCTGCGGCTCTGTGCACGATTTTGCTACCTCCAAACTGTACTGGCCCTGAAAGCACTTACAAGCCACAGCGGCAAGCACAATTTAGCATTCTGGCTAGTAGCTCACCGCTGAGTATGAGTATGGATGCTTTTAAAAGAAAAGAACCACTCTTTAGCCCCAAAAACTATTTGATAATATTCAAAAATTTGAATCTTTTCAGTCACTGGAGAGCCAATTGATTGAGTTCATATGGAACAAAATCTCTCTAACTATTTTCAGGTAAGATGTGTGTGCAGTTACAAAAAGACTGAGATGGTACAGGTAATTCTCAACTTATGACTACAATTGTAACAAGAATTTCCATCACTAAGCAAAGTGGTTGTTAAATTCATCGCTCCAGATTTGACACAGTTGTTAAGTAAATTATTGTTCTTGTTAAGTGAGTCATATAGTCATTAAGCAAATCCAACTTCCTCAAATGATTTTGCTTGTTGGAAGCTGCATCTCTCATGTTCCATTTATTTATTCAGTTTCTTTCTTTTTAAAAAAATATATATACTTTATTAGATTATTAAAAAAAAGAAAACAGGGAAAAGGGAGATGGGAATACAAAAAAGAGAAGTGGGAGGGGGTTGGGGTAAACAGTATTTTTATACAGCGACTTATATATATTATTGTATATACATTCCAAATATTTGTCTATATGTAAATATATTCTTATTTGGATAATCTTATAGCTGTAGTATTTAATAGTCCAAGAATAACGTGGAAAGAAGAGGTGGTTGGAGGTGGGATAGAAAAGGAAAGAGAATGGAAAGAAAAGAAGAAGAAAGAGAGGAGAAAGAAGAAAAAGAGGAGGGGTGGTACCTGCAAACTAGCAGGCATTTGGATTGTGATGATTTAGTTTGATTATACAGTGATGCCTTGTCTTACAAACTTAATTGGTTCTGGGATGAGGTTCTTAAGGTGAAAAGTTTGTAAGACGAAACAATGTTTCCCACAGGAATCAATGGAAAAGCAATTAATGCGTGCAAGCCCAAAATTCACCCCCTTTGCCAGCCGAAGCGCCCGTTTTTGCGCTGCTGGGATTTCCCTGAGGCTCCCCTCCATGGGAAACCCCACCTCCGGACTTCCGTTGCTAGCGAAGCACCCGTTTTTGCACTGCTGGGATTCCCTTGCTGGGATTCCCCTGCAGCATCACAAAAACACGGAAGTCCGGAAGTGAGGTTTCCCATGGAGGGGAGCCTCAGGGAAATCCCAGCAGTGCAAAAACAGGTGCTTCGCTGGCAACGGAAGTCCGGAGGCGGGGCATACCAGCGGTGGCGGTGGGTTTGTAAGGTGAAAATTGTTTGTAAGAAGAGGCAAAAAAATCTTAAACCCCGGGTTTGTATCTTGAAAAGTTTGTATGACGAGGCGTTTGTAAGACGAGGTATCACTGTATTTATTATTTTTGTTAGTGAGAAGTAGTTGTAGGTTGCGATATTAGTAAATTTATGATAATTATCAATAAATTTATTTATTCAATTTCTATAGCCGCTTATTTAAAGCAAGGACTCTGAGCAGCTTACAAATCAAAAAATAAACTACAGTTAAAATAATAAAAACATTTTTTTAAAAATTTGAAAATAATAAAAAGCCCCCAAAATAAATATACATACCAGCTGAGATACTTAGCCAATTAACAATGAAGCCAGGAAGTGAGGGCCCTTATACAAACGATTGACTTGGAAAGCTATGGTTTTGTTAATCATATTTGGTAGTAAACTACAGTTGTTCGTTTCATAGTTAACATAGTTAATCACAGTTAACAAACAATAATGGTGGTTTATACCATGAACATGTTACACTATAAAGAATATGTTACACTATGAACAAGCATACAGTGTCCAGGGTCACATATTATTTTAGGCCAGGGGTGTCAAACTCAATTTCATTGAGAGCTGCATCAGGGTTGTGTTAGACCTTTGGGGGGTGGGGTGTAGGCATGGTCAGGGTCAGCTGGGCCAGCTTGACAACATTTGTGTTGGGGGTACCTGTGGTGGCCTAGGTGCTCTACCAGCAAAAAATGGGATGATTGCAGGGGTGGGCTACTGCCTGGATGGTGGGGAGAACGCAGTGGGGCAGCAAAAATGGAGCTACACCCCAGAGCACCCAATTTGCACTTAAAGATGTTGAAAGAAAATGCAGGGCGTCCTGCATAAGCCACGCCCACAGTGGTAGTAAAAATTTGGGTAGCCCTTCACTAGATGGCAGAGGCACCACAGGCCAGTCTGCTGTTCCCAGGGCGACCCCGTGCATTTGACACCTCTTTTTCTAGGCCAAAATATGGTTTGTGTGGTCCTAAAAATGTTATGTGAACTTAATATCTTAAAATACAAGATACTCTTTATAAAAAAGTTACATAAATAGCATTTAGTATTTTAATTATTATTGGTAACATAATCCATGTCTAAAAGCTGATACACCTGAAAGCATTCTAATCACACTAAATGTTTTATACCACACACACCTCTTTTTTTTTTCATTGTACAGGATTTAAAATGAAAGAAGAAGAATGAAGGTGAAAAAAAAGCAAGCAGGTGCTATTTCTGAAGCTATAATGGATTTCAGAGACGATACATAGTTAGGGAGACATTTTATGGCCAGATGCAAAATTCATTAGAAAATCTACTGTGCTTCCATTTATGTATTTTGAGGAGGGTGGGCAGGAAGGAGGAAGAAGAAATAACACTGGTAAGGAAGCCGACAAAGCAGAGATTACCCTATTTATAATTCATCATTCACACATCCATCTCAGATTCTGCAAAGTAATCGGGAAGAATTGCCATTCTTGGAAACATATTAGTTCTGTCAGGCCAATGCAATCCTAAATTGCATTAACAGAGAGATAAAATCAAGATCAAGGGAGGTATCTATCTATCTATCTATCTATCTATCTATCTATCTATCTATCTATCTATCTATCTACCTACCTACCTACCTACCGTCTGTCTGTCAGGCCAGCCTTTGATTCCACATATTAACTTGGGGCCTGACACTATCTATCTATCTATCTATCTATCTATCTATCTATCTATCTATCTATCTATCTATCTATCTATCTATCTATCTATCTATCTACCTACCTACCTACCTACCTACCTACCTACCTACCTACCTACCTAACTACCTACCTACCTATCATCTCTCTTTCTCTCTGTCTGTCTGTCTATCTATTTATTGGATTTCTATGCCACCCCTCTCTGAGAACTCAGGGCGGCTCACAACATAATGCCACTCTCTAAAGCCTTAGTAAGACCACACCTTAGTAAGACCACACCTCCAGTTTTGGTCACCACACAATAAAAAAGATGTTGAGACTCTAGAAAGAGTGCAGAGAAGAGTAACAAACATGATTAGGGGACTGGAGGTTAAAACATATGACGAATGGTTACAGAAAGTGGGCATGGCTAGTCTAGTGAAGAGAAGGATCAGGGGAGACATGATAGCGGTGTTCCAATATTTGAGGGGTTGTTACACAGAGGAGGGTGTTAATCTGTTTTCCACAGCACCTGAAGCCAGACAAGGATGGAAAATGATCAGGGACAGATTCAATCTAGAAATAAGGAGACATTTTCTGACAACAATCAACCAATGGAATAGTTTGCTTTCAGAGGTTGTAGGAACTTTATCACTGGAGGCTTTTAAGAAGAGACTGGACTACCTAGGGTCCCCTGTAGGACTAGATTACTTACAAGGTCCCTTCCAACTCTGTATATGTTATCTGTTAATTTGGCTAGAAAGGCCAATCCTTTTATTCTGTGTTAAGAATTTTCTTATGTCCCCTTTAAAGTTTCAAAATAAATGAATACAAATACTGTGTATAATTGAATAATAATTTTCTCAAAGGACACCTTACAAAATAATACTATAGAGGGATATAGCATTGCTTCCAGCTGTACGGATTCAGCTCCAGTGATCTTAGAAGCCGATGTCTTAGAAGAACTTGAAAGATTAAAGATAAATAAGGCAATGGGTCCAGATGGCATCCATCCCAGAGTTCTTAAAGAACTCAGATCTGTCATTGCTACCCCCCTGACTGATTTGTTTAACCAATCCCTGTTAACAGGAGATGTTCCTGAGGATTGGAGAATGGCCAGTGTTGTGCCTATCCACAAGAAGGGCAGTAGAGAAGAAGCTGGAAACTACAGGCCAGTTAGCTTGACATCAGTTGTAGTTAAAATGATGGAGACTCTACTCAAAAAGAGGATAAATCAGCATCTAAAAAACAATAACTTATTGGACCCAAATCAGCATGGCTTTACTGAAGGCAAATCGTGTCAGACTAATCTCATTGAGTTCTTTGACTATGTCACAAAGGTGTTGGATCAAGGTGGTGCCGTGGATATTGCCTATCTGGACTTCAGCAAAGCCTTTGATACGGTTCCACATAAAGAGCTGATAGATAAATTAGTGAAGATTGGACTTAATCCCTGGATAGTTCAGTGGATTTCAAGCTGGCTGAAGCATAGACATCAGAGAGTTATTGTTAATGGCGAGTATTCTGAGCAGAGACAGGTTACAAGCGGTGTGCCACAAGGGTCTGTTCTGGGTCCTATTCTTTTTAATATGTTTGTGAGTGACATAGGGAAAGGTTTGGTAGGGAAGGTTTGCCTATTTGCCGATGACTCTAAAGTGTGCAATAGGGTTGATCCCCTTATATAGAGCGCTGGTGAGACCACATTTGGAGTACTGTGTTCAGTTCTGGAGACCTCACCTACAAAAAGATATTGACAAAATTGAACGGGTCCAAAGACGGGCTACAAGAATGGTGGAAGGTCTGAAGTATAAAACGTATCAGGAAAGACTTAATGAACTCAATCTGTATAGTCTGGAAGACAGAAGGAAAAAGGGGGACATGATCGAAACATTTAAATATGTTAAAGGGTTAAATAGGGTTCAGGAGGGAAGTGTTTTTAACAGGAAAGTGAACACAAGAACAAGGGGACACAATCTGAAGTTAGTTGGGGGAAAGATCAAAGGCAACATGAGAAAGTATTATTTTACTGAAAGAGTAGTAGATCCTTGGAACAAACTTCCAGCAGACGTGGTTGGTAAATCCACAGTAACCGAATTTAAACATGCCTGGGATAAACATATATCCATTGTAAGATAAAATACAGGAAATAGTAAAAGGGCAGACTAGATGGACCATGGGGTCTTTTTCTGCCGTCAGTCTTCTATGTTTCTATGTTTCTAAGGAAAAAGAGGATTTGTTAATAATTTAATTTAATTTAATTTAATTTAATTTAATTTAATTTAATTTAATTTAATTTAATTTAATTTAATTTAATTTAATTTAATTTAATTTAATTTAATTTAATTTAATTATTTAATTTAATTTAATTTAATTTAATTTAATTTAATTTAATTTAATTTAATTTAATTTAATTTAATTTAATTTAATTTAATTTAATTTAATTTAATTTAATTTAATTTAATTTAATTTAATTTAATTTAATTTAATTTAATTTAATTTAATTTAATTTAATTTAATTTAATTTAATTTAATTTAATTTAATTTAATTTAATTTAATTTAATTTAATTTAATTTAATTTAATTTAATTTAATTTAATTTAATTTAATTTAATTTAATTTAATTTAATTTAATTTAATTTAATTTAATTTAATTTAATTTAATTTAATTTAATTTAATTTAATTTAATTTAATTTAATTTAATTTAATTTAATTTAATTTAATTTAATTTAATTTAATTTAATTTAATTTAATTTAATTTAATTTAATTTAATTTAATTTAATTTAATTTAATTTAATTTAATTTAATTTAATTTAATTTAATTTAATTTAATTTAATTTGGAGGAAGGATGGAAGGCTGAGTCAACCTTGAGCCGGTGATGAGATTTGAACTGCTGACCTACAGATCTACAGTCAGCTTCAGTGGCCTGCAGTACAGCACTCTACCTGCTGTGCCACCCCAGTTCATTCTATTCTCACATTGTATTAGCCATCAAATGGGTTGTATGGTTTTGATTTGATCTGTTGTGTGAATCCTACCATTGTGAGTTACAAACTGTAGGTAATAACTTAGTGCAAAATATGAATTCAGCCAAAGTGGAGTATTAAACAAGCCATTCTTTTTGGCTATTGAAATACTTTCTGTGCATTCATCCCTCCCGCATTACTGCCACCTCAGACCCTGCTAATCATACTGCGGAAAATTGGTAGCACAGTTTCTTATCATGAGCAGAAACAGGTGGGAATTGTAGTGTAAACTATACACTTCACTTCATTAAAAAAAATAAAAGTCCCTGCATATTCCCTCCATGTCTTTACATATATCAACGTGTTAGTACTACTTTATAATGCTTTGGTAAGATCACACTTGGAACATTACATCCAATTTTGGCCCCAATGATATCAAAAAGATGTGAGACTCTAGAAAGAATGCAGAGAAGAGCAACAAAGATGATTAAGGGACTGGAGGTTCAAACATATGAAAAAGGTTTGTAGGAATTGGGTATGTCTAATTTAATTAAAAGGAAGACTAGAGGTGGCATGATAGCTGTGTTCCAATATCTAATATCTTGAGCTGCCAAAAAGAAGAGTGGGTCAATCTATTCTCCAAAGCATGTGGAGGCAAGACAAGAAGCAATTGGTCAAGGAGAGAAGCAACCTAGAACTAAGGAGACATTTCCTGACAGTTAGAATAATTAATCAGTGGAACAGCTTGTCACTAGAAGTTTTGAATTCTTCAGGAAGCTCATCACGAGGCCTACCCTGATCTGGGAGACACAAGAAGTACAACCCGCCCAGGATGACCCCAAGACGCTTTGCTGTTTCCTTCCATAGAGGAGAGGAGAGAGAGAGAGAGAGAGGAAGAAAGAAAGAAAGAAAGAAAGAAAAAGAGAGAGAGAGAGGAAGAAAGAAAGAGAGACAGGGGAAGAAAGAAAGAAAGAAAGAAAGAAAGAGAGAGAGAGGAGGGAAGAAAGAAAGAAAGAGAGAGAGAAGAAGGAAGAAAGAAAGAAAGAAAGAAAGAAAGAAAGAAAGAAAGAAAGAAAGAAAGAAAGATCGGGACATTTTTGAAATGGCACAGGACATGGGACAGATTATGAAAAAGCCGGACTGTCCCATGGAAAGCGGGACATCTTGTCACTTTATCATAATGCAAATCACTATATTTCTGAGATAATATTATCAGATGCATCATCATTATGACATCATCGTGATTTTATGCAAACATCACACTTCACTTCTTGTGCTCAGCTACAGTATCCAAAATGCCTGTCTTATCCTGTAATTCCTGGGCCTCACCACTTTATATCAATGACTAGCCCAATGTGCATTCTCTGAAGAAGAAATATGGTTTCTCCCACTCACTGCAGAAGTTCCTTTCTTCTCGCATTGCACAGTGTGTGAAGGAAACTCAAAAGATAAGAACTGAAATTGGGAGAGGGAGAAATCAGAAACTGGAGGCTGAGGAAGGTTAACAGCTCTTTATTGTCAATCAGGAACAGTTGAAGTGACCAGCTTGCAGGTAGGAAGTGACTGCGAGCTGCCGGCTAAAGCCGCACGTTATATACCTTGCTGGTGCAGGGAAAACAGCTGTGAGTTCCTCTTTTTAAAACTTTCATGCCAAGGTTTCCCTTGGCCGCAACTTAAGCCAATCAGCGGTCACCTTTATTTAAAAGTACAAACATAACAGAATGAGTCTACGAATTGCTTACAGAAAGCCATCCACTTCTACAGTTGTATACATGTTGGGAAGGGACAAAAGGAGGAGGAAGAAAAAAATGCTATTGTTCTCTGCTCTTTTTATGGTAAACCCATAAAGTTCTCATTTGAGTAGCTTCAGTCATTGCTACAGGTTTCTTTAATTGGCATGCTGTAAGGTCTTCTCTACCCTTGAGTAAGCAGAAGATTCCGCCAAAGTAAATTCACTGCTCCCATTACTGATACTTATCTTGCCTTTGTTCTTAGCTCCTCCATGCTAATGGATGACATAGACCGGGGTAGGCAAAGTTGGCAGTTCTATGACTTGTGGACTTCAATTCCCAGAATTCCTGAGCCAATCATGCAAGCCAATCATGCTTCCACTATGAAGTCCATAGACCAACAGATTTTAGAGAGCTTAATAGCAATACACACAGTGGTGGGCTACGAGCCGGAACGCTAAATTGCGCTTGCTGCTGCGGCTTGCAAGTTCTTGTGGGGCTAGCGCGATTTTGCTGTTGCACCTATAGAGGCAGCAAAATTGCGCATGGAGCCGCAAGTGCGTCCGTGTTTTGGTGAGGATTTTTTTGTTTCTGCACATGCCAATACACAGGCGCACCTGCGGTTCTGTACGTGATTTTGCTGCCTCCACAGGTGCAGCAGCAAAATCGCGCTGGCCCTGCAAGAATTTACGAGCCACAGTGGCGAGTGCAATTTAGTGTTCTGGCCCACCGCTGAATACCCAGCACTCTTTTCAGCACTCTCTAAGCCAGGGGTGTTAAACTCAAGGCTTGTGGGCTGAATGTGGCCTGCAAGGGGCTTAAATCTGGCCCATGGGGCTGGCCTGGAAATATCAAAGGTCTGTGGTGCCTCTGGTGGCTAAAACATGTTTGTTTTCAGCCTCAATGGCCTCCTGCAGCATTCCGCTGGCCAAAAATGGGCCAAAAATAGGCCAAAAACAGCTGGAAGAGTGCTGCAGGAGGCCATGGAGGTTGAAAACAAGCATGTTTTAGCCAACAGAAGCCCTAAAAAAAAAAAAAATCAAATTTGACACCCCTGCTTTAAGCAGTTTACAAAATTAGCTTATTAACAGAATAACAGAGTTGGAAGATGCCCTGTAGGTCATCTAGTACAACTTCCTGCTCATGCAGGAGACCTTACACCAATTTGCTGACTGGGAAGAATAGAAGACTGAGTCAACCTTGAACTTGTCAGGATCGAACTCCTGCCAGTGGGCAGAATCAGCCTGTAATATTGCATTCTAACTACTGTACCACCACGGGTCTTAGATGTCTTTAGACCTCTTAAGGCTGCCCATGGATGGGATTAAAATAAGGGTGAAAAGAAGAATTTATCATCTGTAAAGAAAAAATAAAATATCTCTTGTTCAAAAGCTGGAGGTGAAATGAAAGCGATGTTATGGGACAAGTGGAAAATTGCTGCTAAGGCATTGTTCTTCTATAAGGGACAAGTGAGGACACAGCTTTAGGGAAAGAGCAACACAATAATGGCAAGACGATGTGATTATGTACCAGTTCTTCATGTTTGACTCTCACATGTTAACTCAAGTGCTTTCTAACTGTGGAAACAAATGTTTGTGTTTGCAAGCGTGTGGGTGAAGTGCCTCCTTGCTATCTTCTTTGATCAAGATTTTGTTGTTACTAGGGAAAGATTGCACCCATCAGCACAAAGCTGATGAAACTGGCAATGAGCAAACCTGTCCTTATTTTTTTTTTTTTTGCAATCCCCTTGCAGAAGGGGGCTGCCTAGTGCTGTTCCATTATCTCATCTCCCTGCACTGCGGCAACAACCAGCTCAGTATCCCCCCCCCTTATTTCCTATCAATATAATTACACAGGAATCTAAAATGCAGATCTGGCTGCCATACATGTCCACTCAGACCATTTAGAAAGAAATCAGATTCATGAATCTTGTTGTCAATAGACTTATCTCATTTCTCATGAATAACTGGCGAGACCCTTTTAGCCACTCCAAAGGCTAATATAACTTTAATGAAACAAACCATTCTGATCGTCCGCACGTTCAGATCAAGAACAGCTTCACAGCTTTAAGTCCTCTTCACAAGGTTGCAATCCAACTTGTATTTTTTAAAAAAAATTGTTATCACATTAAATCTGGCTTTTATTAATTTTACTCCTTGGACCTACAGAGTTAGTGAGATACATAGAATAAAAGGGTGCTAGAATTGACCAGGGATTCAAGTTGATTCCTAGACAGGAGAGTCACTAGATGATTTAGGGCCAATTGGTCAATTCTGTCCTAACTTCTAAAGTCAGTCACTTTGCAACCACAATCGGATTGTGGTTCACAACCCCAATAGGATAAAATAAAAGGAGTTCCCATGTAAGTTACTTAGAAGAAAGGAAGGGTATGTATCTAGCAAATACATGAAGGTTAAGGTTTCTCCTGTTCAGTTGTATCGGACTCTTGGGGATAATGCTCTTCTCCATTTCCTAGGCCCATGATGGTGAACTCATGGCAAGCAAGTTTCTCTCTAACTGGATACTTGTAAATATTTCAGTTGTTGCGGGGGGAAATTGGATGGATCATCATCCATACTGCCTTGAGCTGTGCAGGATAAAGGCAGAATATAAATCTAATAAAGAAAAACGAAGTAAATACACTTACAAGAACCTTCCTTAGATTCCATAACATTTAATTTAATTTAATTTAAGTGTACACACACATACACATGCAAGAACTTCTCCTTAGATTTCATAACATTTAGTTTAAATTAATGTTAGATTTAAATAAATGAATGAATGAATGAATGAATGAATGAATGAATGAAAAAATAAATACATAAATAAATAAATAAATAAAACGCTTCTAAGCAACCTTCCTTAGATTTCATGGAATTTAAAGTGTATTTATTTTAAGTGTATTTATGAAATCTAAGGAAGGTTGCTTGTGGATTTATTTATGTAAATAAATAAATACATCCACAAGCAGCCTTCCTTAGATTTCATAACACTCCATTCAATTTTGAAGTGTATTTATTTCCTTGCAAGCAGCCTTCCTTAATCTTCATTGCATTTAATTTAATTTTAATATTAATTTTGCAATTAATGTTTAATTTTAAAAGGCTTGTGATCCATGAGGACAAACTGCAGAAAAAAAAAACAATTACTGCCAACCCACCTTCCATTGAAGACCTGTGTACTGCACAGGTCAAAAAAGAGGGCTGTGAATATATTTACTGACCCCTCGCATCCTGGACATAAATTGTTTCAACTCTTCCTTAAAAGCACCAAAAAACTGTATGATGGCCGTCATCAGAACCCAGCTTCTCACAAGGGCATTCTCTCCTTTACTAGAGACCGCTGTACAAGGTTCTGCAGGAATTACCTCTGAAGAAGCTTGCTTGGGACTGCATTGTAACAATAGCACACAAAGGCTGGCTGGGATTAGAAAAATCAATATTGACGCAGATGCAACCGGGACTGCAATATTAAACATACTTTCCTGGGAGAAACTTTAATTGAATTCTACAAGACTAAGTTCTGCATAGATATGCTTAAGAGCTGGACTGATTTCTCCCTATTTTCTGATTGCTGAATAGCCTATCCACATGCTTTTATCGTCACTCCCAAAATTCACCTTCAAATCTTTCTTTGCTCACCCGAGTTATAAAAGTCTTCCTTTTAAGCCATTGTTTTGATAAAAATTATATGAAAGTTTTCTGAATGTTGACTCCAATACTACATTATTTCCTTTGGTTTCATTAATTACAGAATGCATTTAATTTAATTTATATAAAATAAATCATCCAAATGAAAAGCTCACTATCCTTATAAATCTGGTTCAGTTAAAATCCTGGTTTTACATCAGGGGTCTAAGGCCTATGGGCTGGATCTAGTCTGTGTGGTGCTTAGATCTGGACTGTTGGACCACCCTGGAAACAGTGAAGGACAGGTCCTGTGGTGCCTCTGTCAGTGAAACAAAGCTTAGGAGGGTTGTGAGTGACCCCCTGAGCTCCATTTTTTTTGCTGATGGAGGGTTGCAGGAGGCCATTGTGGCTGAAAACAGAGCTCACAAGGGCTGCGTGTGCCCCCCTGAGCTCTGTTTGTGCTGGTAGAGGATTACAGGAGGCCGTTGAAGCAAAAAATGGAGCTTGGGAGCCCATTTTTGCTAGCAGAGCACTCGATCCACCATAGGCACCCTGACACAAATTATGTCAAACTGGTCACACCCACCCTGGTCCCCAAAGATCAAACATAACCCTGATGTGGCCTTCAATGAAATCGAGTTTGACACCTTCTCCTAGACCCAAGATGGCAAACATATGGCATGCATGCCAAAGGTGGCACATGGAGCCATATCTGAGGCCACTTGAAGTGTTGCCCCATGACAGCTCCAGCATGCATGCATGCACTAGCCAGTTGATTTTTGGCTTTCCAGAGGATGGGAATAGGCCATTTTCTCCCTTCCCAGGCTTCAGGGAAGCCTCCGGAGCCTGTGGATGGCAAAAAATGGACCCAACGGGCCTATTGGAAGTTTGGAAATGAACTTCCAGTTGGCCCATTGGGCCATTTTCTCCCTCTGAAGCCTGTGGATGGCGAAAAATCTTCCTGCATGCATGTGTGGGGTGGCAGCATAGGAGGTGGTGGTTGTGCATGCATGTGGGAGGAGGGCATTGCATTATGGGTATGGGTACACTCTATTTCGCACGTGCCCGAACAAAAAAAGGTTCACCATCACTGTCCTAGACTAACATGGTCTCAGACATTTGAAGATGGGTGAAGGATGCATATTCACAGAATTGGTGCAGAACAGTGAAGGTGTGCTTTCTGAGCCTTGCTAGATAACTTCAGTGAAATACCTGGAGCATGCTAACTTTGCAAGTTTGTTTATTATTATTATTATTATTATTATTATTATTATTATTATTATTATTATCATCATCATCAGCATTATTATTATTATTCCTGATTATGAATCATCCAATGATAAAAACAGTTTAAAACCCTTAATATAAAAACAGTCACACACCCCAAACAAACCATACATAAAACGGGACGGCCGGGGGGAAGTTTGCAAAAGGAGTTTGCAAAAGGCAAGGAGGGTGGGGGAAGTCCTGATCTCCGGGGGGAATTGATTCCAGAGGGTCAGGGCCGCCACAGAGAAGGCTCTTCCCCTGGGTTCCGCCAAATGGCAGTTTCGTCGACAGGACCTGTAGAAGGCCAACTCTGTGGGACCTAATCGTTCGCTGGGATTCGTGTGGCAGAAGGCGGTCCCGAAGGTATAGGTAAGAAGCAGAAATAATTGGCACTCAGACATGTAGCAATAGCACTTAGACTTTTATTTTGCTCCAAAATGCTTTACAGCATTCTCTGGGCAGTTTGCAATGTAAACATATTGCTTCCAACAATATGGCTCCACCCTCAGATGGATGGAAGGCTAAATCAACCTTGAGCCCCATCAGAATCAAATTCCAGGCTACGGGCAAAGTTTGCCTGCCATACTGAATTCTAACCATTGTATCACCAGGGCTCCTAGGGTGATAACTAGGACCTCAGATGGCACTTTGAAGCCATTTCAACTTTCAAAGCTGTGTTGCTATGTGGCCTACCATGATGCATCCTACACTTGCACATGGTGCTTCATTTCATTATTTTAATATGAAGTTGAACAATTGATCAGTAGAACAACTTGTCTCCAGAAGCAGTGGATGCTCCAAAATGGAAGTTTTAAAGAAGTTATTGGATATCTTCTTTTGTCTAAGGTGGTGTAGGGTTTCCTGCCTTGTTATATATATGGTGTAATTTATTTCTCTGTGGAATCCTTAGTGCTCCCTGAACTTGTTTATTGTTTACAAATGTCTAGGTATCAGATTAGTGGTTAGAATGCAGTATTGCAAGCTACTTCTGCTGACTACCAGCTGCTGGCAGATTGGCAGTTTGAGTCTCACCAGCTCAAGGTTGACTCAGCCTTCCATCCTTCCGAGATGGGTAAAATGAGAAGCCAGATTGTTGAGGGCAATATGCTAAATCTATAAACTGCTTAGAGAGGAGTGTAAAGCACTGTGAAGCAGTATATATTGCCTTTCGTAAGCTACTTAAAACCCACCTCTGCCGTCAGGCATGGGGGAATTGAGATACTCTTTCCCCCTAGGCCTTTACAATTTTATGCATAGTATGTCTGTATGTATGTTTGGTTTTTATATTAATGGGTTTTTAATCATTTTTAGTATTGGATTATTATTGTACACTGTGTTATTATTGCTGTTAGCCACCCCGAGTCTCCGGAGAGGGGTGGCATACAAATCCAATTAATAATAATAATAATAATAATAATAATAATAATAATAATAATAATAATAATAATAATAATAATATAAATCTAATTGCTATTGCTATTAGGAGTGGGTTTGCTCTCTGTTTATATACAGTAGCTTGCCCTGTCAGTATTGATAATGTTTCACTCTGAAAGTACTGAACATATACGTCTGCTGGAAGTTTGTTCCAAGGATCTACTACTCTTTCACTGAAAGAGTAGTAGATTCTTGGAACAAACTTCCAGCAGACGTGGTTGGTAAATCCACAGTAACTGAATTTAACCATGCCTGGGATAAACATATATCCATTGTAAGATGAAATACAGTAAATAGTATAAGGGCAGACTAGATGGACCATGAGGTCTTTTTCTGCCGTCAGTCTTCTATGTTTCTATGTTTCTATACAAAGCCTTACAATAAACACTATTCAAGCATTGCATCAGGGATATTGATGGCAGTTCAAGATGATTAAGACATGACATTATAAAATGATGTAGATGTAGAATGCAGTTTTAGGAAAAGAATTGAACTTCAAAATAGTCCTATCTTTGCTTTAAAAATATTCTTTTGGCCTTTACAGTTAAAAGCAGGTGGAGAACAACTACTGAATTTTCATAAGATCAGAAGTGCAGACAGATGTGTTCGCAAGGTGAGAAAAGACATAGTGGCAAACCCAGTCTTGTAAGCAAAATTCTGTTTTTTTATGTGCTTTATTAGGGTAGCTCTAGATAGGCACTTCTTTTCTCAGTGTCATCCTTCTCTAAATGAAGTGTAGCAGTGTTTCTCAATCTCAGCAGTTTTAAGATGTGTGGATTTCAACTCCCAGAATTACCTGGCTAGCATGCTGATGGGAGAATTCTAGAATTTGAAGTCCACACATCTTAATGTTGCTGAGGATGAAAAACACTGCAATGTAGCAATATTATTGCTCCTTGTTGTTCAGTCAAGGAAGGCCAGCTGAGATTTCATAAATGAAGAATTCTGAACATTTAAACAGTATTATACAAATACTCCTTTCCTCAATGTTATGTTTGCAAGTTGTTAGAATAAATGTGATCGCTGATTGGAGCAGGGCGACCAATAAGAAGCCTGCTAGCGCAGCCAATGGGAAGCCTAGGCGCGACCAATAAGAAACCTCCGGGCGCAACCAATAGGAAGCCCCGGCGCGAAGTCTTGAAACATTGTCACCAATCCCTGCGCTAGTAACAATGTATATAAGGTGCTGTTTTGGCCGCTTGTTTTTTAAGTCGCTACCTGCCTGCGAGCTGGTCACTTTAGATGTTCCTGATTATTAAATAAAGAGCTGTTATCCTCTCCATCGGCCTCCAGCCTCTGATTTAACAGTGGCGACGAGGGGTTCGAGCCTTTGCATTCCAGAGATGGCTTCAGCAATGCCGCACGCATTGCCCTTCTTCAACCCCGACGAGGATACGTGGACAGCATATATGTCCAAATTTCGCATCTTCCTCCAAGCGAGCAATCTAGACGACGCATCGGAGAACAGAAAACGAGCTATATTCTTCCATTACTGCGGTCCAGCGATCTACAACCTAGTTACTACGCTCGCAGATGAAGAATCCATCGAGAGCATCTGTTTTCAAATCAGCTTTCAAGTTACAAGATCCCATTTTCAGGAAAGGGCATTGTGAATAACACTGTTGGTAGAGACAAAAGGACAGGGAAAAAAATTGGTAGGCTTTTTCATACTGCTCTTTTTAACCTTGAAGCAGACTTCACTTATTTTTTCCATGTTCTCTTCAGGTTGGCTGCATTTTCTTTGTTTTAGAAAACGATCTGCCATAGCAATCTAAGGATAGAGGTGCAGTTTAGACAGCCTTGTTTGACTTATAACATGCAGATGAAAGTGCCTGAAACCACATGGAAACTGGTGGTGCCTCTTGAGTGTGTGGAAGTGTGGCAGAAGGTGCTTTGCAAGGAGAAGTGAAATATTTGTTTACCTGTTCTTGTTTGCTTTGGCTCAACATTTGTTATTTTTCTCTTGATATCTCATGCAACATCTAATAATTGCGTCCTCCAACTTACCTCCAACTGATTTTGGTGCGTCAATTGATCAAACAGCAAGATTGCTATGGATGTTGCAAAATGAGCTGTGAGATTGTTAAGCTGTCAGAACCAGGCAGATAAGTAAACTATACCTAAGGATAAGATTGAGGCTTGTGCAGATTTACTTTAGGAGCAAGTCCCATGACTTTGAATAAAGAATCGTAGATATGAAGTGAGCTTTAAAGCAGGAGTTCCCCCAATCCCTGGTCTATGGACCAGTACTGATCTGATCTGCAGCATGCCATGATGTAGGCAGCATACAAAACCCCACCCTCTCCGGTCCGTGGAAAAACCTTCTCCATGGAACCAATCCCTGGTGCCAAAAAGGTTGGGTGCCGCTGCTTTAAGTTATGCCACAGAGATTTTGCTTCAAATAAAAGGTCATATCGAGTTCTCCTTAGTACTGCTGCCAGACTTCCAGAAATCAAAGAAAGAAACCTTAAGAAATAAATGGATAACTCACCATAATCTGATAATCAACAAATATGTGTCTAATATTTTCACCAAGCTAGAATGACTGTGTGCGTGATATCCAAAATGTTTTAAGATCCAAACCATATTCTAAGTTCAAAACCTGCACTAAATTGTACATGTTTAAAAAACCCCTCTTAGGGTATTTTATGAACCCACCAATTATGGCTTCTTCATCAAGCCATGGTTTAACAAAGGAATGATGAAGCACTGCGGGTGAACGCAGCTACAGCTAGCCAGTGGAATTTTTGAAAATAAGTAGGAAAATGTTGCAAGATTACTCAGCTTGTTATACAATATGCTGCTTGCCTTAGATCAGCTTAAGCATTAAAGATAGGGAGCCAATATTGTTATCAGTAAGCTTTCGAGAAGTGCCCAAATAGAGATAGTTTGAAAGTGCTAATCTTGTCCTTGTTGCAGACTGCTTATGTTCCCTTCCCAGGAAAAATTGCTTTCTGACCTCATATTTGATCATCCTGATTAGCTCATGGAGACGGCAGAATGAATAATTCATTGGATATAAGATGACCTAAATGAATAATGGCAACAAATAATTTATCCATTGAAGGAAAACACCTGGCTCTTGTGATATGTAGCTAAACATAGGACTGTAGTTCCAATCCTTTTCATCCATTCTCAAGCAACCTTGTACCTTAAATCATCCCGTTATCTCTTATTGAAGAATTTGTGGCACCTCTTAAGTTGTCTGCTTCGTACCCTTTGCCTCCCTTTCTTGGCTCTCAGAACGGAACATGATTTAGATGGCTATAAACAATCCTAAGGGACTCAGGTTTAATCCTGCACTTAATCATGAAAACACAGAACAGTTAAGAGACAAAGACAAAAACTGATTTTAACCTGAACTTCTAAAAATAATTTTTCTAACCAAAACTCTTTATAGATGGACCTATATCATTTATCTAAAGCAATTTTGTTTTGCCTTTCAGCCATATTTCAGAGATACGTCATACAATATAGACGAAACCTGCAACATATAGTAGGATAAAATATAAAATATTAGAATATATTAGTTTCCTTTGAGTCAAATACAACTCCTGGTAACTTCATGGACAGATTTGTGTAATTTTCTACGCCCAAATAAAATGGTTTGAATGGCTAGTTTGGAAGTATTCAGCACTTTCTTATATAGAATGTATTATACACTGTACTTATTTGAATGTTATCAGGGCACAAATAACATACCTGGATTGCATTCACCCCCTTCCCCAGGAAAGATAGCTTGCTAAAAATGCCAAAAGCCTTAAATAATGCTGTTAAACACATTGACTAAGCAATATCAGTTGGCGGAGCCGTGGGGAAGGGCCTTCTCTGTGGCAGCCCCGCTTCTTTGGAACCAACTACCCCTCAAGGTCCAAATTGCCTCTACCCTACTGGCCTTCCAAAAAGTCTTGAAGACCTGGCTCTGCCAACAGGCCTGGGGCCATGAGAATTAACAGCTTATTTCCAGGCAAAACATCTTCTGACTGGTATGTGTGATTGTATGATTGTTTTGATGGGATTAAGGGGCTTTTATTGTTATACATTATTAAGGATTTTTATTGTTTATATAGGGGTTTATTGTAAGGGATTTTTATTGTTATTAATGCTCAGATTTGACTTCTTACTGTATTGTTTTATTGTTGTGAGTTTTGCCTCATTTTAAGACCTTTATTGCCATGGTTTATCTGAAACATCACAGTTTGATAAATTAGTAACCTGGTTGTTAAGTGAACTTTGCTTGTCAGAAAGTCACAAAAGGAGATCACATGACCTTGGGATACAGCAAATGGTCATAACTATGAACCAGTTGTCAATCATCTGAATGTTTTTCAGGTAATTTTTTTTAAAAAAATTCCTCTATACAAACTTGGTCAATACATTTCAAAATACCTTCTATTCGTGTTATAATACAAAACAGTATCGTGTTAGTACATCAAGTATAATCACTCCAAAAAATTACTGATTCCAAATTAGTTACTTTTGGTATATATCAAACCTCCACACCCTGGACTCTAATTTTGTCATCTAGATAAACAATTTTCTGCTAATTGAATTCAACATTGGTTTCCTCTTAATCTTATTCAATTAATATCATTATCCCCTTACAAATCCAGATAGGCCGTCATGCCTATTCTTCCTTCTTACACATTCTTCTTAAAAGAAACTAAAAACCCTTATACAACCTTTTCCTAACTGAATGTTGATCACATGATCATGGGGATGCTGCAAAGGTCATAATTTCTAAAAATGGTCGTAAGTCACACTTTGTAGTGCTGTTGTAACTTTGAGCAGTCACTAAGCAAACCGTTGTAAGTCGAGAACTATCTGTATTACAAATGGAAATAATAAAAAATAAATTCATCCCCCTGTTGTTCTTTTTCCTAGCTTTGCCTCCTTTTGTTTCATTTTAACTGTACTTTTGTATTAAGAAACCATTTCATTTGTAAAGTTTCACAAATGCAGTGATTAAAAATAACAACATTAGCATTACCTTAAAATGGACTTTGGAAGGACTTAAATATCATCACTTGGGCATACATTAAATGCATGTATGTGGTTTTGAAAATAATTACAGAAATTAAAATAGAAATAACAACACATTGCACCAGAGTGGGAGAGCAGCATTCAGAGATAAGCGAAGTGCCTGCTCCATCTGTTCTCCCAGCTACAACTTCTGCCAGCCAAGATCAAGACCTCTGCTTTCCATCACTTTCAGTTTTTTTTAAATATTTAAACTAGATTTGGATAGACTATCCTACTCTGTTGATAAAGGAAGGACATCTCCACGGGAGCATGCATGATTGTTCTTACTGGTAACAACAACAACAACAAAATCTGAGTTTCAATGAAGAACACATTGTTTATAGTTATCACAATGTTCAGATGCATTTAGATAGTCATTCTATCATTTTATAAGCAGGTAAAATGGAAGAGAAGAACTGGGGGGGGGGGAAGCTCATCGCAGAAAATGTGTCTTATCTACAGACTTTCAAATTCAAAATGTTACTTTGAATAAATGCACTGACTTGGAAAAAAGAAAAGAAAAATGAACCAGGAATTCAAACACCAAAGACAAGCAAAATTCCCATCTGTTCCATAGAAAAGCTATGTGATTGGATCTACAATTCTCTCTAAATTTAGCAATATTTCAAATTGGTTCCCAATTTGGTTCTTTCACTAGTTCAAGTGGAAAATAGTTGGCGAAGGTGGTGGAAGTCTGGAATACATATGGTATATATTTGATTTGTGGGAACCCTAGTGTTTTTCAAGCAACATAAGCCTCCTACATGGAAGGATTTTTTTAAAAAAAGAAATAATCTACAGTACTATCTCCTTAGTGCGCCATTGTGACTTTGACGAATTTCATATCTATAACCTAAAAAATAACCCCAAACTAGGCCTTTCTGCAGTTCTTTTCCTGATATGATCATTTCCTACACTTAGGTCAATATTCTGTGAGAGAATAGGACCATTAAAAACATACAGTACATAATAGGTTCCATCCTGAGTACAAACCAGAATCTTAACGCTATTATTCCACATTACACCATTCTCTTCAGTATCTTGTTAAAGGGTTCTGAGTTGTAAAGGTAAAGATTTGCCCTGTCCAATCAGGTCCCACTCTAAGGAATGGCACTCACCTCTATTTCTTAACTGAGGGAGCCAGCATTGTCTAAATATGTTTATGTGATTGTGTGTAGTTAGTATGACTCTACACTGAAAGCTGTTAACTTCCCACCAAAGTGGTACCTGTTTATCTACTCACATTTGCATGCTTTCAAACTACTAGGTGGGTAAGTAACAGGAGCACACCCCATCATCTGGTGCTCAGGTCTTGAACCTGGGCTGTCAGCTTTCCAGCTGACAAGTTCAAAGTCTTCAACTATTGAGCCGCCCACCCTCTAATTATCTTACTCCTTACTAAAAGCACTCTTCATAGAGTTCCTGAAATGTCCTATATTTCCTTAGAACATAGAGAGGCGGGGAAAGGCTGCTGCTTCTTTTTTTTGCATTGCTAAATTTCTTAGAGTCTATGAACTCCACAGATCTCTGATTAAACAAGGAGCAAGGATTCCATTCCTCTCCTCCTAGCCCACAATCTTGCCATTGAAAACAAACCATTAATAGTACCATTGTGTCCACTCCATCATTACCATCCTCGTTTCCATCCAAGGTAACAGGAAAGCTGCATGAAGGAATGAAAAGAGAAAGAGTAATTTATAAATGAATCCATAGAATCATAGTGATCTTGCCAAGGAGTCTATTAAAGAGAAATCATGTTCTAGAATAGAATAAAACAGAACAGAATAGAATAACAGAGTTGGAAGGGATCTTGGAGGTCTTCTAGTTCAACCTCCTGCTCAGGCAGGAAACCCTACATCACTTCCAACAAATGGTTATCCAACATTTTCTAAAAACTTCCAGCATTGGAGCATTCACAACTTCTGGAGTTCTAACTGTCAAGAAATTTCTCCTTAGTTCTAAGTTGCTTATCTCCCTGTTTAGTTTCCATCCATTGCTTCTTGTTATACCCTCAAGTGCATTGGAGAATAGTTTCACTCCCTCTTCTTTGTGGCAACCCTTGAGATATTGTAACTATGTTCTGGAATTGTAAGACACATAATTACTGGGTCTTAAACCCAGTAATTATGTGCTTCTGTCTCTGGATAGATGTGGCTATGTTTGTTTTTATTACACTGGACTTATTTGTTCCCAGTCCCAGATCTTTCAGCCTAATCCAAATGTCAGGCTAACAATTAATGATCATCACTGGAAAACAGATTGCTGGTGTAATAAATATTTTAAAACTCTTGAGAAAGCAGTGGCTTTTTATTTAAGAGGCATCCTACGCATGTCATATTGACAGCATGCTGGTAAAATTCAATCTTGGGCCGCTGGTAGTCATGAATCAATTTCATGAGCAAAGAAAGTCCAATAGAACAGGGTCCCCAATCCCCGGTCCATGATCCAGCATCAGCCGATAGCTCCCCAGGAACTGGGCTGCACAAATGGGTGAAGCCCCATCCATACATGCATAGGATCCAAGCAAAGTGCAAAACCATGTCTACCCTGTTCATGGAAAAACTGCCCCCATGAAACTAATCTCAGGTACCCAAAATGTTTAGGGGTGCTGCAGTAGAATGTCTAGAGAACAAGCGCTCCAAAGTATAGTCAGTCCTCAATTTACAATGATTCATTTAAGTTCAAAGTTAAAATGCACTGAAAAAAGTGACTTATGACCAGTTCTCACACTTAGAATTATTGCAGGTCACATGATCATAATTCAAGCACTTGGCAGCTGGCTTGTACTTATGATGATTGCAGCACCCCACAGTCATGTGACCACCATTTGTAACCTTCCAACTGGTTTCCAACAAGCAAAGTCAATGGGACAAGCCAGATTCACTTAATAACTGCTTGATTCCCTTAAGAACTTTGGCAAAAGGGTCATAAAATGGGGCAAAATAACTGTCTTGATTAGCAGTAGAAATCTTGGACTCAATTGTGGCCATACGTCAAAGACCTGTATTCTCAAGACCCCTTGCAGGATGATCTGATGAAAATTCAGACAGATGAGAATGAAACTAGAATCAATTCGGTTTAACAGAGTACACATTCATCTCTTCATCCCCTTACCACTCAGCTAATCAGGCAAAGTTTCAAAGAACAGGTAGGATAAGCACCAAAGAGCCTTCAGGAGGGCTCCAGAATCCAATGACTTATTGCAAAGACTCAAGATCCCAATGCAAAGACTGCCTCTTTTTCCAGGGAAATTTGCCCAATTATCCCAGGTGCTAGCCAGACCACAATAATATGGCTAGCTTTTTAAGTTCCCCTTCAGAGGTGAAGGATGGAGGAGATCCTTGGTAAGACCACACTTGGAAAACTACACTCAGTTTTGGTTACCATAATATGAAAAAGATGTTGATACCTCTAGAAAGAGTGCAGAGAAGAGCAACAAAGATGATTAGGGTACTGGAGGTTAAACCTACATGGAACAGTTGCAGAGATTGGGTATGTCCAGTTTAATGAAAAGAAGGACTATAGGTGACATGATAGAAGTGTTCCAATATTCTGTTATTCTGTTGATAGCAGCTCTTCATGAGTTCAACCAAGGAGTAAAAAAATTGGTGAACAGTTCTTCCTTCTCCTCGGCACATTGCTAAGATAAATGAAAAGACGGTCTCTATGCTTATAGCATTGTTCTCATTTTGCTGCAATGAAGAAGGTTAGATGGATAGCATCCAAAATTGGTTTCCTTGCTCTTTTATAGAGAAGCAAATGCAGATGGATGGGTAATAGACAGACAGACAGACAGACAGACAGACAGACAGACAGACAGACAGACAGTGGATGGATAGATAGATGGATGGATGGATGGATGGATGGATGGATGGATGGATGATGGATGGATGGATGGATAAGACAGAGTGGCTGTGGGTTCTGCCTCCCAAGGACAATTCCATCTGTCCGTCCATAACCCTGCGGGGGGGAACTATTGACACCCTCAGAGAGGGTCCTCAACTTGGGCGTCCTCCTCGATCCACAGCTTACATTAGAGAACCATCTTTCATCTGTGGCGAGGGGGACGTTTGCCCAGGTTCGCCTGGTGCACCAGTTGTGTCCCTACCTGGACCGGGACTCACTGCTCACAGTCACTCATGCCCTCATCACCTCGAGGCTCGACTACTGTAATGCTCTCTACATGGGGCTACCTTTGAA
Organism: Erythrolamprus reginae; assembly: GCF_031021105.1. Lineage (NCBI taxonomy): Eukaryota > Metazoa > Chordata > Lepidosauria > Squamata > Dipsadidae > Erythrolamprus > Erythrolamprus reginae. The sequence continues at coordinate 287,375,113 of NC_091950.1, forward strand.
AAGTGTTCAGAAACTTCAGATCGTGCAGAATGCAGCTGTGAGAGCTATCATGGGCTTTCCTAAATTTGCCCATGTTACTCCAACACTCCGCAGTCTGCATTGGTTGCTGATTGGTTTCCGGTCACAATTCAAAGTGTTGGTTATGACCTATAAAGCCCTTCATGACATTGTACCAGAATATCTCCGGGACCGCCTTCTGCCGCACGAATCCCAGCAGCCGGTTAGGTCCCACAGAGTTTGCCTTCTCCGGGTCCCATTGACTAAACAATGTCGTCTGGCAGGACCCAGGGGAAGAGCCTTCTCTGTGGTGGCCCCGACCCTCTGGAACCAACTCCCCCCTGATATCAGAGTTACCCCCACCCTCCTTGCCTTTCGTAAGCTCCTCAAAACCCACCTCTGTCGTCAGGCATGGGGGAATTGAAATTTTCCCTTCCCCCTAGGCTTATAGAATTTATACATGGTATGTTTGTATGTATGATTTGTTCTTTCAATTGGGCTTTTTAAGATTATTTTTAATATTAGATTTGTTTACATTGTCTTTTTATTGTTGTTAGCTGCCCCGAGTCTGCGGAGAGGGGTGGCATACAAATCTGATTAATAAATAATAAATAAATAAATATGTTGTGGGCATGGACAGGGAGAAATTGCCAGAATAATCTATAACACGGGTGTCAAAATCGCAGCGTCACATTGCTGTCACATAATGCATTGCGATGGTTCCCCTTTCGCAGAGCTGGGGTGGGCGTGGCCTGCGTGTGACGCATCCAGCCCAGGGGCCGCCAGTTTGACACCCCTGATCCATAACATAGCATTGCTCTGTTCTTTAAACAAGAACCCTAGAAGTAATTGAAATTTGATCTCGCAAAGGGACAGCCAAAGCACATTTACAAGATCCTTCTTAAGTAAGCAGAGCAATTTTAGGACTCACACCAAAATTGTAGACAAATCAATGCCATGTGTGCAAAATCACACACTGTGACGATGATGGGAACCATGTTAACAGCTTAAATTGTTAGACAACCAGATGGCATTACTTACAGATTGGAACCGCAGCCCTGCCGATGAAGTTATTTCTGTTTCACAGCCTGCTTCTGATTATTCTTGCCGCAAAAGCTTCGCCGAGAGGTCTTTGGGCTTCATTTTTAATTAGCAACACTTCAGGGATACTGATTGCCGGTGGATTCAATGTAACATAACAGGGTAACACGTTTCCCACATGATTCCGGTGCAGGCACTCAAAATAGTACGAGGCAGAATGTGAAGCTTTTCGATCTCTGCTGAAAGGTGCTACAAACATATGCACAACACACCTATCTGCTCTAACAGACATCATTTGGTTTGCCGGGAGCTATAATTTTTTCTCTTCTTAGTAAAACATAAAAATGTTGTGGTTTCTCTCTGCTAAGATATCTTCGTTAGAAGGAGGGCTGCCTTCAATTTAAAGGAACAAAATGGAAAGCTTTTCTTCTAAGGGTTTTCTATGGCTGTTTACTCCGCAGCATCTTTTCCTAATAATGATAATTTGCTGATTCCGGGTTCTTAATTACTTTTTGAAATGATTATTGGAAAGCATTCTGGGGACCTGTATGTGCAAAACTATGTCCTGTAGAATCAATATTTAAGCAATTATCTTTAAATTAACCATCAAAGCACTATCCCCCACTGTGATTGTATATTTTAACTAGTATCTAGATTTGCCTCATAAATGTCAGAGAGACTTTTGAGCTGACTCCACAAGAACTATTCTTATTAAGTTATTCATATTTCAGTATGCTTTAATAGCATATTATTAAGAGGCAGTTTGGGCTAAGGCACCAGGCTAGAAAATGGGAGATTGTGAATTCAAGTACAGTGGTACCTTGTGATACGAACCCCTCGTCATATGAACTTTTTGAGATACGAACCCAGGGTTTGGAATTTTTTTGCCTCTTCTTACAAACTTTTTTCACCTTAGGAACCTGCCACCGCCACTGGGATGCCCCACCTCCAGACTTTCATTGCAAGCCAAGCACCAGTTTTTGCGATCCTGGGATCCCCCGAGGCTCCCCTCCATGGGAAACCCCACCTCCTGACTTCCGCAAAAATGCGATGCTGTAGGGAAATCCCAGGAGGGGAATCCCAGGATCGCAAAAACGGGCAGAGTTGGGGGGAAAAAAACGGGAAGAAAAGACTCATGGAGCTCAAGGGAGGAGAAAGGTGTGGGGGAGATGAGCAGAGTGGAGTGGGGAAAAAACGGGAAGAAAAGACTCATGGAGCTCAAGGGAGGAGAAAGGTGTGGGGGAGATGAGCAGAGTGGAGTGGGGAAAAAACGGGAAGAAAAGACTCATGGAGCTCAAGGGAGGAGAAAGGTGTGGGGGAGAAGAGCAGAGTGGGGGGGGGGGGGACAAAAACGGGAGGCAGGGACTCATGGAGCTCAAGAGAGGCTCTTTTCATTGGGACTCCCTCCCCCCACTCCGTTCCCCTCAGCTTTGTCTGGTCACCACTTTTATCTTTAAATCAATAAATTAAGTTCGTAAGACGAGGTATTACTGTACTGCCTTAGCCATGAAAGCCAGCTGGGTGACTTTAGGCCTAACCTACCTCATAGGGTTTTTGAGAGGAAAATAGGAGGAGGGAGAGTATGTATGGAGAGTGTCATTGCTTTGAGTTACTTATGAACATAATAGCAACAGCACTTAGACTTATATACCACTTTACAGTGCTTTACAGATCACTGGGACAGCACATGAGGTGATGATGTGTGTGTGTGTGTGTGTGTGTGTAATATATTTTGCTGATAATGAAAAGAAAGGGAGACTATATAGATCTATTTCAAGCTACTTATCTCTCATCAGCTAGCCACACTCTTTACTGGGATTTGAACCTGGGCAATCTGCCTGTAAGGCAGGTGTGTGTGTGTGTGTGTGTGTGTGTCTCTCTGTAAATATCTATATAGTCATATCAATATGGGGTGTATGGGGTGCTTGGGGTGGGCTAGCACCTCTGGTGTAGGAGGATGTTGTGTCCTTTTGCAGCAACTCATTTAGAGCAGCTTTTAGGGCAGCTCATTCATCTTTGGCGCCCACCTGTCACTCAGCTCTCACCTCCTAGTAGCTATAGCATGAGCAGTGGCCACACTCTGGGCAACAGCTTCAACAGGCTGGCCAAACCAGACTGAGAGTAGCCGATGGGTCATTGACCTTCAGTGAGATAGGGACTTGTCTATCCTGAGCATGTGAAGACAGATTCCAGTGGACTGAGCAAATGAAGCCTACTAGAATAAGTCAACGGTCATGAAGGCGGTCTCTGAAAGCAATGGCAAGACATGAAAGACGCCCTACTCAACCACTAGGAGAAGGGAAACTCTGACTGCAAACCTCCACTGCCTTGTGGCTATATCCATCATAGGAAAAGGCTTCAGGAGTAAACCTTGAGGCAAAATCTAGAGCCAGAGTCCTGGAAGCAGTTCGTGACTGTGTACACCCATGTTCTGATAACTCCTGCAACGTAGCTGGAACCAATCATATTGGCCTTTGCCATTCATTGGATTATTTCAGAGATGTGGAGAGGAGGGATCTGCGGCTTGGGTAACAGTCTATCCCCATACTAACCTACCCAGGCTTCATGCTCTGTGGAATCCAGAGCATGATACCATGGTCTTTCGAGACTGAAGGATGCCAATGCATATCAATATACCACTTACTAGAAATTAAAATAATTCTCTGTACCTGATTCTTTTGACAAACAGATTACAGACTGTTCAAAATTACAATGGTGTTTAAAAAATAGCTTTATGGCCACTCCTTACATTTACAAGGACCACAGGCTCCCTCAGTCATGTGATCACTGTTTTTGTGCTTTGTGATTGGCTTGTGACAAGCAAAGTTAATAGAGAAGATGATGGTAAACTATTAAGTCATGGTCACATGCAGTAATGGGCAGCCAAAAATTTTACTGCCACACTGTGGGTGTGGCTTATTTTGTGGGTGTGGCTTAATGGTCATGTTACTGGGTAGGAGTGGCTTGCCGGCCATGTGACCAAGTGGGAGTGGCTTGAATGATCATCATCGTTCAAGTGAACTGTTAAGTCCTCGACTTACAACCTTAATGGTGTCGCTAGCTGGGCTGACAATTTGATTTATGTTTCCTGTGCTCTCCTTCCTGGGTCACCCCCCCCTCACTTCAGGCTGGGTAGCTAGGTGAACGGGTGCTGCCAGAAGCATAAATGCTGCCAGCACCGCTTCCACCCACGCCTTCTGTTTGCACCTCAGGTGGGAGATGGCCACATGAGGCTGGAGGGGAGCTGGGCAGGAGAGAGGGAAGCTCGTCTGAGGCCAGGAAGGAGGAAAGAGGAAAAAAGCAAGGAGCACAGATGCAGCAGCAGGGAGGAAAAAAGGAGAGATGAGATGAGACCAGCAATCCAGGAAGTGATCAGCTGGAGCCATGCACGCACCTTCATTTCTGCCAGTGGAACTGCGTTCCACCCCATCCCGCCTGCTGCCCACCCCTTGTCAGATGATGTTTTAAATACATAACTGTGGTGATTCTTTAACAACTGAAAGGAAAGTAATGTCATAACCCCCTTTGCAGTCATGTGATATTTCCCTTAGAGGCTATGGCATTGCCTGTCTCAATTATGGTCATTAAGTGAGAACTACCTGATTACTAATGGCTCTTATAAAATGAAATATCTTGAAACTTATCAGTAGATTTCATCTGATACTTGCCCTTATTATTCTTGAACAATCCTTTTGTTTTAAAAGTGGCACAGTAGTTAGAGTGCAGTGTGGCAGGCTAATTCTTCTTATAACCCTGAGTTTGATCCTGATGGGCTTCAAGATTGACTTAGACTTCCATCCTTCTGAGGTAGGTAAAATGAGGACTCAGATTGTTGGGGTCAATATGCTGATATTGTAAACCACCCAGAGACTGTTCTAAGGCACTGTGGGGCAATATATAAGTCTAAGTGCTATTGCTATAAGGTCTACAGCTTAGCAGATAGAAAAATTGTCAGCAAGTGACAGAAAAGGATCAATAGCTTTAGGTCAAAGGTTCTCTCTTGGGATTAGGATCCACTTTAGAATGGATCATATTTCTTGTCAACGACAGTTTGGGAAAGAGAGGGATACTGTTATTATAATCGTTGTTGCCCAGGATTTCTTTCTGTCTGGTTGCATATTTACAGTAGTGGTTTCTTTTGCAAATAAACACCTGGTTTATTTTTTTCATCATCCACATTTTCTTTGTTGTTTGATACTTCTTTGGTAACTTTTTAAATCCATTGCTTTTTTCCCTGGCCTGTCCTTTCTTTTCTCAATGTTGCAGGCCACATTCCCTTATTTTAAAATGCAGTCATTGTTCATTAGTATCTTAAAAAATTCCTTCCTTTGCACATTTGTTTGTCCATCCCTTCCAAATAATTTCAAATGACATCATTTTCTGCATTTAAAAAAAGCTGTGTAAACTATGTTGAGTCTTTTTCCTGTTTTTTGTTTTCCCAAATTCTTTTCATTCCCTTTTGGCTGACCTAATAGGTGTATTTGTATATTAAGCCAATTCAACACAGGCAGTGGGACAGGTCCCAAGCTGTGTTGAAAAGTGATTATTGGGATTACTGCAGAAGTCATTGGAGCAAGCAGTTTCTATAGTCGAAACGGCATGTAGCTTACAAACTGCTATATTGATTTCCATATAATTTAGAATGCATACTTTATCCCCTCTAATGGTTGGGCTTTCCAGTAAGCTGAATTATGTTAGAAAGCAAACAGTTATGGGCATTTCAATAACCAAGATGACAGAAGAGGATAACTCAAATCTGTTGGACTAATTTCAATAATATTTGACAGAATCTATCCCAGAGTGCCCATCTTACTTTTCCTTTCCTGCAAATTCCATTTATGATTTTCCCAAGTTAGGTAATGGGATGAGGGAACGCCAATTTTTCTAAATATTGATCCGGATGCAGAAAGTTGTTGACAAATGGCACCTTGGAACAATAAGGAAGGTTAGCTAGCCTGCTTTCTCAGATGAGCATCCCAGACATTCTTGCACAATGCTAATAGAAAGCTGCATTTTCCATAACACAAAACATTCCCCGGAAAAAAGAACCATGAAATAGTAAGTTATATCACTGCTTGAATCTTTATGTCGTTCAAATGAAGGAATATTGAGACCTTACAAAAGCCAGTTCACTATTCCTCAGGTTTCAAGTTAGGCCTACAGTATCCAGGTAACAAAAATGCTGACAACTCTTGAAAACAACAAAAATATAGAACGCCTATCAGCCTGATTAGCTAGATCTATGATAGCAATAGAAACGGCACTTAGACTTATATACTACTTCATAATGCTTTACAATCCTCTCTAAACAATTTGCCGAGTCAGCACATTGCCCCCCAACAAGTGTGGCAGGCCTAAGCTCCCAAATAAAATGGTTTCAGCCTGACACTTCTCCTGATTTAGTCTTGTCCTTTTTATTTATTTATTACTTATTTATATATTTATTCATCACATTTCTATACTGTCAATCTCACTTAAGTGACTGTGGGTGGCTTTTAGGGTATCATTTATATTGTTCATAAATAGAAACAATGTTGAGTTTTTAGATTGGACTTTGGTTGTTTTAATAAGATAAGCTGCCCAGAATCTGAGTGGGTGGATAGAAATAAGTTTATTAAATTTTACAAAAATGATAACTACCCCTGAGAAGTAAAATTGATGAGTTGTAAAATAAAGCGTATAAATGCTTATCTATTGTATTTTCTTATCCGCTTCTAAATCTTTGTGTAAACTAAGGAAAAAAGTGTTTAGGAATCTTTCTGAACGATACATGAGCTTTTCTAAGGTGAGTCATCTCAGCAAATTGGCCATGAGAGAGACAATAATCATAAACAGTTACAAACTGCAAAACCCTTCTTTCCTTTTCACTAAGCTTTGAAAAGTCACCCAAGGCCAAGGATCAAAGCAATGAAACTGCAGAAAGCATATTGCTGAAACAATAACAAACGCAGCTTCCTCAGACGTCAATGTGGCAAGTTTATAGAAGATATATTTATTATCATTATTATTTTGCAGCTGTTGAAGGTGAACTCATAATCACCCGACCTGCAGCCTGAAACCTGAACTTGAATGTCACTCAGTCTTATCACCATAGTCATGCACAATATGATTACAAGGGTCACTAAGAACTGTCAGAGGCAGAACAGGATTAAGGTGGCAGTGAGCGCAGCTCATAAATGAATAGCTATTTAATGCTTATCAGAAGCCATAAAAATTGGAAGTTTGTTGTGTTTTGATTCAAGATATCTGTATTATCATATCTAGGTTGAATTCTGCTTCCACTCATATACAAGGAATTCATCTACCTCTTCTTTTCTTGCAGCCTCTATTCTAAGAGAGAAAACACCTATTGCTAAACCTTGTTTTAATCATGGTTTAAGGCAATACATTTCAATTGGCTGGATTCTAACCAATCTATTAGGTTCCAAGTCATGATTTGCAGACTGTGATGGATTGGGTTTGGACAAGATGTAAGCCTAGTAAGCCAAACAATTGTTTGGCTGAAGCTTCAGAACATAGCTGAAACCAGAGATGCTTTTTACATTTGGTAACTTCTGCAAACCAACTAAATCATTTTTTTCTGTTTGTTACTTGAGCATTTAAATCTGTGGAGTGAAAACACTGATATATTTTAAAATCCTGCTTCTTAAAGGAAAAGTCCTCACCATCTTCTATGTTGTGAATGTTCCACAACCAGGTCAGCTAGTCACAGATTCTGAGGAGGATGAACCAGGTCAATCTTGGTACCTTTGACCAGTGTTCTTGACAACTGAGTCAGATAGAGAGTGAGGAAGATTTGGAACCTGAGGAACCTCCAGAGACTGTAGAAACCCTAATTATGGTAATGTCTGAGTCAGAGGAGGAGGGAGACATGGGAGATCAGGAGTCTCTATTAGATGCACAGATCAGAAGGTCAAGAAGCAGACAGGAATATCTTTATGAGAAAAAGTTCAGAAGGTGAGTCTATGAAAGAAAGTCTAGACAGTTATATCTCTAGGAAACAGTTGACCACACCCAGACAGTATATAAAGGAGGATTTCTGGGTAAAGGGGTGTGGTGTTCCAACGTTCACAATAGTGGCAGTCCTAGATTTGGGGTTCCAGAAATGCCTTGCTGGCAACCTGCTGTTATTCTTCTAAACTCATTGGGAAGAAATGCAGCTGTGTAAGCAAAACCTGGAGAATTGTAAGTTTATATGTGTGACCGAAGAAACATTTATCTCACTGAGGAATGTGTTAATTAGCTTTGCCTCTCAGTGGCTGCCTGGACTTATATCTCTTAGCCATTTCCATTTAACATGGAAAGCTGCCAAGATGGACTGGAATGCTTGAATTTGCTTGTATAAATCCTGCTTTTCATATTAAAAAGTGTTTTATTTGAAATTTCAGTGTGTGGATTCTCCCTTTGTTTCAATCTGCGTAGGCCTGAGTAGAACATTATAATTTATAGTTACATTAACTTCAACTTCAAAATAAGTGAAGTTGAAGTTCATGTAATTTATTGTCCAATTCTCTAGGGAAGAGACAAGAAGAAACAAGTTGGGATCAAAAATCTCTCGCAGGCTCAGCAAAATCTGACCAGTGTTTGCATATTGGGAGAGCCAAATCACAATAACGAGCTAACTAGAAGAAGAATATCAGAAGCCTAATCAGGGCCACACCTTCCTAACTCAATACAGGTAGTCCTCAACTACGTCTCCCATTCAGCCCAAAATGTCTGTTTTCTAAGTGAGACATTTGTTAAGTGAATCTTGCCCCATTTTATGACCTTGCTTGTTGTTGTGGTTGGCTCTGGCCCAGCTCCTGCCCCAGGGAATGGGGAGGTGGATGCAGGGGAAACTTCAACATGTCACAGGCCTGTGTTATTGCCAACAGAATCAGTTCAGAGTTTAGTTTCCTCGGATGAAGAAGAAGGTGGGAGTGACTCGCCAGAGGAGGGCTTGGCACACAGCCAAGGCAGTCAATCTTCCTTATCTTCTATTGCTTCAGATGATGACATTTTGGACCCACGCAAGCGCAGAATTATGCATAGAAGAGACCAAATAAGAACATGTTACAGGAAATAAAGGAGGCCACCTGTGTTTGGGTGGGACTCCAGTAATTAGGGCTGCTGCTATAAATAGCAGCATGTGGGTTTGGCCATTGTGGAAGAATATCTGTTGCAGTTAGTCAGGAATCTTGTGTGCTGGACTTTGTTGCTTTTTCACGCCTTTGAAACCAAAGCAGAGAAATGTGTGTGTGTGTCTCCCTTCGTTGGAAGAAGAAGGGGTGTGAAGTTTCTCCACAGCTGCTTGCTAAGTACTTAATGACTGTTTAAAGGAAATTGTACAGACTATTTGGGTGTTTTGGGAAGAGTGCTCTTTGCAATACAAAAAGAGTGCTTTGTTTATTTTGACTTTTGTGATAAAGAACATTGTTTTGAATTTTCAAACGTGTGTGTGTCTGAAATTTGTACCCTTGAATTTTTGGGAGGCTCCTACCAGAGAGCCCGGCAGAACACTTTTCATGGTGGATCACTGCAGTTCTAAAATTGGTAACTCCATTGTTAAGTGAATCTGACTGTCCCATTGACTTGGCTTGTCAGAAGGTCGCAAAAGGTGATCACATGATCCCCAGGACGCTGCAAACATCATAAAATATGAGTCAGTTGCCAAGTGTCCTAACTTTGATTACGTGTTCATAGAGGTGCTGCCATGATTCGTAAACATGAAAAACGGTCGTAAATCACTTTTTTCAGTGCCGTTGTAATTTGAACAGTGAACGTTTGTAAGTCAAGTACTACCTGTATGTCAAACTAAAGAGAGAGAGAAAGTGAGCTGAAAAGGAAAAACTTTCTCCTCACCATCATCTCAAATTAAAATACATCAAACTAAGCATAACCTTGGAAAGGCACCATGAGCTTTCACTTTGCTCCTTGATAGCATTTATCATAGTCAGGTATTTTTATTTTTATTTTGCTTCTGTCAAATCTTGAGATCCAGAAGCTGGCTGTAGCTTGCAAGTACATTAATAATTTCATAAATCTGCTCCTTCTATGTATACCGCCACTGTTTTACACTGAGCCACTTTCCCCCTTTTTCCTGAGATAAGCATTAAAGTGTCACATATTTCTGACAGAAACAGCAACTGGAGCAAGTAAAAGACGGTGGAGTGAATTGAATTTTCTTAATATAAGCCAAAACTAGGCTTACATCAGAATTGCAAGCACTGCCCTATGTATCTGTCAGGCCTGGGATAAAACTGAATTTCTCTTTCACAGTTATAGATTGAATAAAATATTAAGTCAAAGTTACCTCATGGATAGCTTGGCTGTTGTTATGCAGTTGTTTTTATATCTCTTCACAGAAATTGCAACCATTCAGCTTGAAAAAACAGATCTATCAGAACAAATATTTCCATATATTGCTCTTCTCTATTATATTTCTCTATTATAATTCTCCCTCCTGCTGTTATAATTACAATACAACATTTCATAAGTGTGTAAAAACTACCAGCTCCCCATACAGGAAGTTCCTCGACTTATTCATTTAATGGCCATTTGAAGTTATAATGGCACTGCAAAACCTGACTTCTGACTGGTTTTCACACTTACTGCATGGTCACGTGACCAACATTTGAACCCTTGACAACTGACAAGTATTGTGATCAGATTTTTACTTTGGTAAAGTGGGACACCATTGACTGGGGGGGGGGGAACAGGACGGACGACTGAAAAATCTCTACAGACTTTTACCTCAGTGTTTAGATCAGATCCTGTTGTGCTTTGCAACCCTCATTTTTTTCTCCCCCTCTCTCCACTTTGCTGCCCGGGCTGAAGGAAACTTCGCTCCATGTGCTGTAGCTTGGTTTGCCCTTCTTTGTTTTCCCCCAGCACTGGTGAGTAGAATCTGCCTGGGAAAAAACTTGGAAGCCACAAAAAAGGAAGCTCAACTCTGCATTGGTCGATTTTAGGCAGCATGGAAGCTGAACTGCCTGCCAGGCAATTCCTTCAAGCCACGTGATCGCTCGGCATCAATGGATGAAGAGCTGGTCCTTCTGTCTCTAGCTGGCGTTGAAGTCACCGACTTTATTTATTTTATTTATTTGTCAAACAATTATAGGGGATAATTTGTACATATAAAATATTAGATAAGTAATGATAAAAAGTAGACAATAGGACAGGGACATTAGGCACAATGGTGCGCTTATGCACACCTCTTGTATTTCTTAAAAAAATTGGGACTTTTTTAGAACGCTGCGGGATGTGGGACAAATATTGTATTGGATTGCTTTTCACTTGTTGTGAGCCGCCCCGAGTCTTCGGAGAGGGGCGGCATACAAATCCAAATAATAAAATAGCTTAAAATCAGAACTGTTCTGCCAAAATTGGGACATCTAGTCACTTTAACGCAGTGTTTTTCAACCTTTTTTTTCAGGGGAACCTTTGGTGTTGTCAAATATTTGGCGGAACCCTGGTTGAAAAACACTGCCTTAATGTATTTATGATGCTTGCAATGCCCTGGGGTCATGTGATCACCATTTGCAACTTTTAGATAAGCAAAGTCAATAGGAAAGCCAGATTTAACTTAACATCTTTGACAAGAAAAATAAAAAAATGGGGCAAAATTCATTTAACAACCATTTAACTTTGCATCAGAAATTTTGGACTCAACCGTGATCATATGACTACCTGTATTTACTTCCTCCATTCAATTTTCTCCATGGCGATAAACTTTGTTTTCTACTACACGTTCATTTTGCTGTGTCATTTTGTATTTGCCTGGGGTTTATCCCAGAAGATTGTCCTTTCTTGAGGGCAGAGAGAGAAAAATACAGAGGAAAAAAATCGTCCCCCCTGGGATGGCAAAGAATATAAAACTCTGTAGAAATGTCAGCAGTGGTTTTTATTGAGGAAGGGAGACAAAGGGAGAGAGAGACAGAGGGAGGGAGGGAGACAGAGACAGACACAGAGAGCAAAGTTAGGGCTTGCCCAGAAATCAGAATGCTGCGAGTTCTAATCCTGCCTTAGACTGGATACTTTTAGACTAGTCACTTTCTGTTAGCCTAACCCACTTCACAGGGTGGCAGTTGCAAGGAAAATAGGAGATGGAAGGAGTATTAGATGTGTTTACTGCTATTTATCAAGGAAGTGTGTTTGCTGCTATTTATCAACCAAGATGGGATTAAAAAAACCCAAATGAATGAATGAATGAATGAATGAATGAATGAATGAATCAATCAATCAATCAATCAATCAATCAATCAATCAATCAATCAATCAAACCTTCAATGGGGTTTCTGATGTCTTCATACAGTTAATGCATGGTTTAGCGTGCTGTATGAATTAGTCTTTTATATGTGGAAAACTAGAAAATTTATGCTTAAATTTGAGGTCAAGTAAGCGTGCAAATAGTAAAAGAAATACGAAAAGTAGTATGAGCAAATGCTACATACTGTGTTTCTAAATTAAGAAACTAACTTAAAAGAAAAATCTTTTCTATCAAGTCCTCCTCAGTTACTGCTGTTGCTATAGCCACAGTTTTTGAGGGCAAATTGCATGATATACAATTATTTATATTATTATTTCATATATACTATTTTTAATTGGCACAATTCTATTGATTAAAAATCCTTCATATTGTGGACTTTATTTCTATTTATTTATACTTGTCTTTTTTTCAATAAAAATGTTTTAAGAAGTGAAATGAATGCCTTGATTCTTGTAATTTAGCCCATACATTGTAAAATAATGAATATTTTTTTTCTTCCTTGCCACCTGGTCCTGCCCAATTCTCTTAATAGCAGGTAGGATTTAAAAAATTAGAATTTTTTTTTACATGGGGCTGGGGAGGGAGGGAGGGGGAGAGAAGTTTTCATTAGAACACAATGCTGACTTGAAGGATAATAAGAAGTATGGAAATCAAAAGGTGAATATCATTTGCCCTTACCAAAAAAAGGGTGGGCTCATATAGTTGAAAAAATAATAAAAAGTCAGCAAATTAAAATATTGTGGAATTTTTAAAATACAAAATGATAAATGTTTGGCACGTATCACAACAAATGTTTGAAAAGAAGAAAGTGTGGTTCACTGAAGTAGCAATACCAGGAGATAGTAAAATAGAGGACAAAGAATTGGAGAAGATCACAAAATATGAAGATCTGAAAATTAAGGCTGAAATATTATGTCATAAACTGGCCATGATGCTCTCAGTGATTATTACCACACTGGGTGTCATTCCAAAAAATATTGCAGAACCTTTAAAAAATGTGCACAGTGACAAAATTTCCCTTTGAGAAATTACAAAAGGCTCCACACATATATCATCCTAGGTTATTGGAAATTACTTGATGAAAATGAACACTAATATTGGCTAAGCAGTGGTTCTCAATCTTTCCTTCACCATGGACCCCTTTTAAATACTTTTTGTGGCCCCGGAGCATGGCCACAGATCCCTAAGACTTAATTCTATATTTAAATCATAATATTTATTTAACCCTTCGTGGCCCCCCTGTGATGACATTGCCCCCCACAGATGTCTGCAGACCATAGGTTGAGAACCATTGGCTAAAGAATTTCCAGTTGTGATTTCACATCATAATAATTTGTATGCTTGCCTGCATAAAAAAGTGATATGATACATATAGACTTTCAGGATGCTATTTTGGAAATGAACGAGACAGCTGTTAAACCTAAAACAGAGAATACCTGATAAAAATCAGAATAACTCATCCTTCGTAATCCTTTATAACCTGATTAATAATAACACAGTTATTCTTTTCTACCTAAATCTTTCGATTATGCTTCTGTTTGCTATTCTTTCTCTCATTTGCCTTGTCTTTCAGTTCACATGCTTGTTTTTTCTCTACCATCCATTGTTGTGGTTAGCTCTGGCCCAGCTCCTGCCCCAAAGAATGTGCAGGTGGATGTGGGGGAGACAGCCACATGCTGCAGGACTGTTCTGCTCCCGATGGAATCTGCCGATGAAGCCTCCTCTGACCAAGGCAGCATGAGTGACAGGGAAGAGGGGAGTTTGGCAGATAGCCCAGGAGGAGATCAATCCCATACTTGTGCAATCATCCCTTTTTTTACACAGAGTGGATGATTTATAGTGCTTTTGTTTGTTTAGTGGGAAAGTTAAGCAACATAACATGCATTTATGGCTCATTATAAAATGTTGGAAAAATGGATTGTTTCTTCAATGAAAGTTCCAACAAATACTTTGACCTTTATCACTGATATAACAGACCTGGTCAAGTTGTCTATCCAAATACATTAAAAATGTTGAATAAAGCTCATGTTTTTCCATATTTTTACAGTTGACTGATGTGCAAAGAATTAATTTTAAAGAGTTGTTATTTCATTAATTCCCTGGCACTTAAGTAATAATTATAATCTTTAAGTCAATGCTGTCTTTGTCATTTCATTTCCCTTAAAATTTCAGATTTCATTAGCTGCTTTCAGTTGGTTTTGTAGTAAACCCGATAGGAATTATCTCTCCTTAAGCAACATTTACCATGTTTGAATTATATGTTACAGTACACTCCTTCACGAAAATTTTTCTTCTGTAGATGATGGTATAGTTTACATTTTAAATCTCCAAAAGGTCTTGTTCTTGACCTATCAATAAGATTGTTGATTGTCTGTCATGTTATCACCCTTCCTACTAAAGATTCACCTACCCACCTACCCTGCCACCCACCCACACCCCTTAGGGAATTCAGACATTTTACTCAACAACTTATCTATTATTATTATTATTAATCAGATTTGTATGCCACCCCTCTCCGAAGATCGGAATATGCTCTTGAATATCTACCTATATTAGAATCCATACCCAAACTACGTTTCTGCATATTTTTACTGGTTTTTACTTGTATTTATAACCATGGTTAGCTGGTCAGAGTCCAATTCGGAGTGAGCAACCTATAAATGCAATAAATAAATGCAATCAATCAATGCAATAAACAAACAAACAAACTTTAAAAAACCTCCCAGGAGTGGAAATAAAGGCTCTGCCACTATCTTTATTATTAAGAATTTCTCTCAGTTTGAAACAATGGAATACCTGTTGATCAGTATTCAGTTTGGAAGCACGTCCAAGAAAAGATTAGATTAGATTAGATTTATTGGATTTATATGCCGCCCCTCTCCGCAGACTCGGGGCGGCTCACAACAATGGTAAAAACAGTACATAGTGACAAATCCAATACCCACCAATCCAATTACAATTTTAAGTTAAGAAATTCATAAAACAACCCCAATATATAAAAAAAAGAAGCACACAATCAATGAAACACCAAAACAACATGGGCAAGGGGGAGATGTTTCAGTTCCCCCATGCCTGACAACAGAGGTGGGTTTTAAGGAGTTTACGAAAGGCAAGGAGAGTGGGGGCAATCCTAATCTCAGGGGGGAGCTGGTTCCAGAGGGTCGGAGCCACCACAGAGAAGGGTCTTCCCCTGGGTCCCGCCAGATGACATTGTTTAGTCGACGGGACCCAAAGAAGGCCGACTCTGTGGGACCTAACTGGTCGCTGGGATTCGTGCGGCAGAAGGCGGTCCCGAAGATATTCTGGTCCGGTGCCATGAAGGTCAAGATAAGCAAAGATAGTAGAATCCAGTAGAAGAAGGGCCAGGAGCATTTCAAATTGGAATTTGGACAATCAATATTTTATAATTGCCCTTAACCTTCAAGATTACAATGTTAAGACTGGGCAATCTATTGCTCTATATTTGAGTACCTGGGCCATAAAATTCTAACTGTGGCTACACAACTGAAATGTTGGAGGTTTCTGGACTGGCCAGAGGGCAATTCCATAACAGTGTTTGCTTTTCAGTGTCTCCCAAAATTAAAATTACGATGACATGCTCAGGATAATTCCATAGATGGATTTGAGATGGTACAACTCACATGCAATGAACATATGTAGTTTTTTCCCCATAACATTTCCCCTGCTTTTCCGCTTTTCTATCATTTGCTCTCATCTATGGCCACCAAATCTGAGTTGCAAAAATCTAGGCAACCACTAGGTATAGAAAACATTAATTATCTGCATCTATCTAAGAGTATCTTGTTTCTGGCAGCCCAAATGTGACAACAATACAAAAGGAGGAAATATAAGAAGTTCTTATATTAAGCTCTTAGGTCAACTTAACAAATGGTTTTCAGGTTGGTTTACATTACATTATTTTCTAAACACCAGAAAATTCAATGAACCTGGGTTACTTATCTGATTTTACAGGCAGAAAAAGTCATTACAAAACAAAATGCTGCAATGTACTTTGGGCCCATGATATTATATTTTGCAAAAGATAGTGTCATACCTGGCAAGCCATCGAGGAAATAAAAACAGTTAATAATTATGAAGCAAATTGCATTTCAGAGGTAACAGACTATGTTATTTTGCTAAACCTCATAAAAACTCATTCATATCCTGGACTGCCATATCTATGGTGCTAAAATTGAATTACCGGTAACCAATAGATGGTAACAAATAAACAAATAAACAAATAAACAAATAAACAAATAAACAAACGAATAAATAAATAAATAAAATCTTTAATTTTTGTAGCTGTGATATAACAGCCCCTTTCATATTCATCTCTTAAAATGAAAATTTAGCAATAACTTCTTTATTATTTATATAGAATTCTATTTCAGAATTTAGAATGCTCATGGTCAAATATTGTTTTATTTATTTAAATCTTTCTAGTAATTGCATACAAGAAAACCATTGATGAGTATATCTTTCTATCACTAGGTTTTCTCTTGATTTTATTTTGCATTCTTATGCAATAGGCAGCCAATCTATTCTCCAAAGTACTTAAAGGCAGGACAAGAAGCAATGGATGGAAACTAATCAAGGAAAGATCCAACCCAGAATTAAGCAGGAATTTCCCAGCAGTTAGTACAATTAATCAATGGAACAAATTGCCTGCAGAAGTTGTGAATGCTTTGACACTGGAGATTTTAAAGAAGAGATTAGACAACCATTTGTCTGAAATGGCATAAGATTTCCTGCCTGAGCAGAGTGTTGGACTAGAAGACCTCCAAAATCCCTTCCAACTCTATTATTCTGTTATTCTTCTTGACAAAATTCATAGCATGTCACAATATGTTAGCCATTTGTGTTTTCTTTTAATTTCTCTTCTATAAAATGATTCTTGTGCTGGCAACCACAAAAGTATTTTCAGGTACATATCTGTTCTATATTTTCAGTATGGCATGTCTAACAAAATGCGGCAACAGCACCATTATCTCATTCTGACTGGTGAGGGCTGCACTACTACTTGCACATTACACTATCTGCAAAGTTGCATGTTGCACTTACCATGCTCTTCAATGGAGATTTCCAGCCCCATCATGAGCTACCTCGTCAGTCTCATATTCCAGAGCTCTAGTCACAGGACTGGCCTATTGGTCATCCTGGAGCAGCTCCTCCACCTGGGTGCATTGTGGACCACTAAAATTTTCTTGCAGACCATTGGTGGTCCCTGGTAACCCTGGTCTACATTGGCGGCATGTAAATTAGAGTAGAAATCTTTGATGCACTCTTAAGATTTCTTGCTGAAACGTTTTGATTGAATCATCCTATTCTTGGCCTTGAAGAACTGCTTCTGTCCAGCTATAGTTCTTGTATTATTTCCGGAAGTCTTTTGTTCTTTTTTTAATGGGCATCTGTGTATAAGCTGACAGTTGTACTTTCTAATGTCTTCGTTCAATTGCTTTCAAATAGTCTACATTGTTTTGTTACAGTATAGTCTACATTGTTTTGACTGTTCATTGTCATTGTCTCTGCAGTATTTGTTTAATCTTTCCTGATATTTTGCTTTTTGGACTGTTTCTTGGTACCATCAATTTCAATTCTGTTTTAGCAAACAGCACAGTTTTAGTAACATAGCAATTGGCTTCAGCTAAGTTCTCATTTAAGTCATTAAGTATGATAATTTCACATGAAATCCATCCTTTTAACTCTTTAATATTTTATAATTGATATAGCTGCTACATTTTGCAGCAATGTTCTCCTCTCCTGTTCAATATTGATTTTTAATGTTGTGCAGACTAATCAATGATCAATCCCAATATTTGATTAGTTGAGATGAAACAATCCATAGAAATAGATTAATTACTGGACAAAATAAAATCTACTTTACTAGTACTGCCATTTTCCAAGTCCATTTGGGCTGTACTACTTTTGGAAAACCAATTTATGATAAACTATGTTATTGTCCTGCAAATTCTGTAAATCTTGATTCATGTCCATCTCAATTAGCAAATCCAAAATTTCTGATTGTGGGGATATTTTTTTTCCATTTCTTGAATTTCATGTCATCCATAATGATTTTGAAAGTATGTTTCTTCTGGTTCATTTCATATACAATCATTTTGTAGAATTATTTCATCTCTCCATCAATTGAGGCTCCATCGTGGATCTTTATGTGTATATTGAAGAATAGTACCGTACTAAGATAATTTAATTGTTAGATAGACTATTTGTCCATCTGTTGAATTCTACTCAGCCTACTTGTAATCTACCTGTTGATTCAATTGTGGTAATATAATAAATGACCATATTTAAACTCAAGCAATCTCACATCTTTACATTAAATGTACATTATCCAATTATACTCCATATCATTTATTCCAGGTCATAAATTTTGATTCATCTTAAAGGGATCTAACATTTAGCATGTTTTGCAGTTGTGAATTATTGAAGTTTTTGAACCATAACGTTTTACACTGGTCAAATGTAGATTAGTAGATTTCTACAAGTGGTTCACTGTTCAGTACTTGTCATACTAAAACATAGTTCAATGGTTATAGTAGTAATAAATTGTTATAATGTGCTGAATTCCTCCATCTACTATATATATCTCTGATTGTGTGTATAACAGTCATTGTTTAACAAGGGTTACTGGGACCAGAATTCCTCTTGCTAAGCAATGTGGTCCTAAAATGCAACAACATATGATCTTAGCAGCTAGTATCCCACCAATTTCCATTACTATTATTATCCAAATCTTACTGGTCTTTAGGTGAGGACCTTCTCTGATCAAACCTATTCCTGGCTTGGTTCCTGTCAGCCATGAGCCTCAGTAAGATAAGGGATTGCCTCTTCTTGAGCTCCCCCTACCCAACTTTTTCCCCTACAGCTCTGGCCTTTGATTACCATATACAGTGGCACTCCTTGGCAGAAGTGATGATACCAATATTAGAATTAAAATGGAGGCCTCAGGACTCTCGACTAGCCACTGTCATCCTTAACCTCTACTTCAGTCTTGGCGCCATTGTTGTTCCCATTGCTGCCAAGGAGTGCTCCTACAAACCCACATCATGACCAACCACCCTAGTACCACAGCAAAACGCCCCAACCACTTCTAGTGCCCTGTGCGCTATTGGCCCTACCACATCCAGCTGGCTGTCACATCTTTCCTTACTGACAACATCCGCATAGTTTGACCCTATGTGAGGTAGCTGCAGTCTATGCCAGGCCTTTTTCCTGAGGCTGTGAGTACTGTTCTTGTTGAATCCTCGACGTACGACCACACCAAGTCTTCAACTTATGATAGTTCCTGCCCTTGACTTATGACCACGCCGGCTGCAGCCTGAGCGCAGAAGAATAAACATTTCCAATTAGTTCAGGGCTTGGCAGCTTCCCTATAAAAATGGAGCTGTCAAACCTCATTATTCAGAGTAGCTGTTGTCACACTTGTTGGTGCTGAATTGCTGATTAAATATTCCTATCAACCTGTCTGATTCTTCATTCTGCCATCTATCTGCCTGGCCATTTAATAGTTCTCGTGTGCCTTGGAAGGTTTCTGAGGCCTTCTGAAACTTAGTGTGAACCTGCCTTTCTTTACATCGTGTGCGCCTTTCTCCAAACCACATGTTGTTTTCACAATTCTTCTGAAGGCTTCTGAGAACCACACACATGATTTGGAGAACAGTGTAAATAGCCTTGGGGATAAGGTATGGTGTGGCCAGCATCTACCTTGCATAGGGGCAGGCCTGTTGCATTTTGTCAGCAGCCAGAGAAATAAAATAGCAAAGGGTAGCTAAGCATGGCACTACCAGTGAAGGTTCACTATGAGGGCGGCATGGATAAATGGGGCTTTTGCTGATATGCTGGGATGACTGGCCAAAGAGAGAGGCTTTAAGAAGCATTGCTTGGCAGTGGTGGTGGTACTGGGGATATTGGATCTGAAGTAAAAACCCAGGGATGTTAGCAACCAGCTGAGATTGCTGAAGCCTCTAGGCCAGGGTTGGGTTCCACTTACCTTCCTTACTGGTTTACATCATGATGGACGTGCATTAGCAGTAGCAACAGGATTTGGAACCCACTACCTGCTACATGGCATCGGATCAGAATATCTCCGGGATCGTCTTCTGCCGCACGAATCCCAGCGGCTGATAAGGTCCCACAGAGTTGCCCTTCTCTGGGTCCTATTGACTAAACAATGTTGTCTGGCAGGCCCCAGGGGAGGAGCCTTCTCTGTGGCAGCCCCAGCCCTCTGGAATCAACTCCCCCCAGAGATCAGAACTGCCCCCACCCTCCTTGCCTTTCGTAAATTGCTCAAGACCCACCTTCCCCGGGCTTATATAGTTTATGTATGGTATGCTTGTGTTGTATGATTTTTAAATGTTTTTAGATACTTTTTAATATTAGATTTGTTACATTTTATACTGTTGTTGTTACTGTTGTGAGCCGCCCTGAGTCTGCGGAGAGGGGCGGCATACAAATCTAATTAATAATTAATAATTAGTAAATAATAATAATAATAATAATAATAATAATAATAATAATAATAATAATGTTGCTCAAGGAATGCCATTATGCAGGGCAACCAAAAGGGTAGAGATGTGGAGGGTGACTCATAGGCTGCCAATTAACCAAATTTGGATCATGTGATTACAGGAGCACTGCAACTGCTGTTACTTTGGGTACTATGCGTAGGCATAAATATCATTCAATATTGCCGAAACTTTGAAGGTTGCTGAATGAATGGTTATTAATCAAGGGCAATCTGTATATGCTCATAAATAGATTTTTGTACACTTTAACCTTTTTTCCTTGATCTTGCAGAATAATTTCATTCCTATATTGCCATCTAGTGTTCAAAATATTTTAAAGTATATTGTAGGAGATTATCTTTGTGTCTAACTAGGAAATATAATGAATTTTTTTTTAATAAAAAGCCCTGCTAACTGTGAAAAAGTCCAAAATCACAGATTCAAAGAAACATCTCTTTAGCTGAATTTTTGGCTTCAGGGTTTCCTCAGATGTTTCATCAATTATATTGGTTTAAAATTCGAAAAATAGTGGCAGAGATAGGAAAATAACTGATGTTGAGCTCTGTGTATAGCAGGGAATCTTTTCTCTTTGATAGTTCCATCCCCAAAGTTTTATAAAGAGCATAAAAATTAATACAAACTAATAACAAGTAAGGGCAGAAAAGGGAGAAAAGAAGAAGAAAAAGATGTGCAGAAAGAAAGAATAAAAAGAAGTTTTCCATTTTCTTTGTAGCAGACATAGGTATGAAGTTAACTCTTATTCTATGATTACAAAAGAAAGCCCATTCTTTTCTATTACCCAGGGTTTATTTTCATCAAAAGCAAGCTATGTATTTTAATGAAATGACAGAGCCTTCAGGCATTACAGATTGACTTTGCTCTACTACAGAGCAAAATGCCAATTGGGAAGATTCAGTCTCCTTAAGAGAAACTGAAGGAGCTGGACATGTTTAGCCTTATGGAAAGAAGATATGACAGCATTCTTCAAATACCTAGAAGGATGGCACACAGAAGAAAATCAAGATTTATGTATGTATTGGTTTGGTTGATATTCCATCTTTCCTCAATTGCTCAAGGCTATATGCACGTAAGTACTTCTCCAATTTTCTCTCATAAGATCAATCCTGTGAGTAAGTTGAGTGGAGAGACTGACTGAGGCAGTCAGCCAGGAAATTTCTATGATTGGTGTCCCTAGTTCTGCCTAGGCTCTTGTCTATTATCCAGGAGTACAGGATACAGAATCCTAGCTTTTTGTGATATGGAGCTGATTCCTACCGATAATTAGACCACCAACCCCATTATGGTAATAGTAGTTTAACTACTCACAGAGGTGGTGAGATCTCCTCTTTGGATGCATTTATATAGAGGTTAGACAGCTATTGCACATGAATTCTTGCTGTAAGAAGGGAGTTGGGCTTAATGACTTTCCATCATCTGTTGGGGGTATGTAATGAATGCTTTAAAATGATTTGTGTAAATGAGATACATCATCATCATCCATCTTCCAAAATCACTGAATTGGCGATTCAACACTGAATTATGGTGCTTCAGATTTGAGGGTAAAAAGATACTGAAACCAAATAGATCTTTTTCTGACACTTTTCTATTTTAACAACAACAACAACAACAACAACAACACAACAACAACAACAATAATAATTGTTATTGTTATTCTGATGGTTATTTTTATTGTTGTTGTTATTTTGAATGCCTGTATCCAAGAAATCACAGGAACATAAAGTGGAAAAATTATCAAAAATGAGAAGGTGAAAATCTTTCAATTACAGATGGATTGTTATTTAGAACACAACATGCCAGATATCACAGTTGTCGAAAACTGAAATGTACAATTTATTGATATTGTGGTACCAGGGGATGCCAGAGTCGAAGAAAAGGAACTGGGAAAAAATCACGAAATATTGCAACCTGGCTATCAAAATTATGCAATTATGGATAAAACATGTAACAGTGATACCCATTGTCATTGGGGCACTTGGTACCATGTCCAAGAATTTTGTAAAATACATCAAGAAATTGCAGCTTCCTGCAATAACACTAGCGGATCTGCAAAAAACTGCACTACATTGTACAGCTTAAGAAAGTACTTTTTTGATACCTAGAATGCTGGCAGCAAGCCGTATCAAATATTAGCACCAGTCAATGGCATTTATGATGCATTTTTGAATGTTCAGTTGACTGAGTTTTATGTTTAATGAATGAAATAAAATCGGAGAAGGGCGGCATACAAATCTAATAAATAATAATAAAATAACAAGAACAACAATAATAAATCCTCCTCCTCCTCTTCCTCCTTTTATTTCAGTGCGGCATCTTTCTATTTCTTTATAGAGATGAAAAACACCTGAACATGGGCAAGTGGAAAGCAGTCTCTTTCCCCCTAAAATGATTGTTTTTCATTTGAGATGTTCATAACTTTGGATCACAGATCCTGTTTTTGCAAAGTATCAACAAGGACTTTGGGCTTCATTAGCTCTTGGAAAGGGGTTCATCTTGCAGAAGGTGAGCCGAAGAGATGGCACTGGATTCCTAGCGAAGCAGCTTTAGTCTTGTGTTGTGAGAGATGCTGTTGCTTCCCGCAGGGCCAGATGCAGCTAGTGTTTTACTCTCCCTTCTTTCAAACAGCAGTTTTCAGGGCGGGGGTGGAGGGAAGAGAAGGTAAACTTTACTTAACCTAATTAATTTTAATCACAGCTTTCCAATCTCATACTGTGTAAAGAATTACAAATGGGAATGCATTAATAGAGGCGATGACTCGCGTTGCAAGATCATTTTGACTGGTGCATTTATATTTTCTACACGGGTTTTTGCACCAATTGTTACAATTTAAAGCAAAGCAGTTTTGTCCTTCCAAAATGACAGAAATGTGAAGAGACCGATTGGGACCAGTCCATTGGTTGAACTGAGTGACTTGAAATCAGCTTTCATTTTATAGAACTGCATGATTCTCAATGAACACAGAACCACAGAAAAACAATTTCCAGTTGTTATAGAGCTAATGTGCTGTTAGGAATTGGCATTTTCGTTGTGGAACAGTTTTTTAAAAACTGATTGTGCCCTCGGGGAACACAACATTTTTACAATAAGAGCATGTAAGCATTTATGCAATGGTTAGAGATGTTCAGAACATTCAATAACTCATAAGAGTGTCATCTGAAAGGAAGAATTCCACTAGTCCATTTAAGTCACTGGTGACTTCATTTTCATTGTCCTGGCAGCCATCTTGAATGGCAGCCATCTTGACAATGAAATCTTGAATGCCTAGACCTCCTGTGGATGGCCTGCTCGGGAAGCAATGAGACTTCTAGACCTTTGGAGTCACATAAAACCTGTTTTTTTTTTTTTATTCAAACACTAAGTCCAAGGATGTATAGTTTCATATTCATAAATTTTACATCCAGGAGCTCTTGTTATTGCTTGTGGAAATCTCTTTCTCTCTCTGTGTATGTTTGCTTATCTAGGATGTTTGATAAAACACTTAACTAAAACCTGATTGTAGAGCAATTTAACCGATTATTCAAGGTGGAGAGGTTTCTGTTAAATTTTGCACATGTATATTTTGCACATGTATTATAAGCCCATGAGGCATGTTGTGCATGTGTAAAAGTATTCTCTTCAAGCCAATATTCTTCAAGCCAGTGTCATCTGGTGCTATAACTGCTAACTTCTCTGTCATTCCTGTGGTTGCTACAGAGATGGTTGTGGGGAGCTATGTTGCTGCACAAACTGAATCAGATGAACTTGTATGATCTCCTGCAAATCCCAGCAACTACAGTGCCCCTCTGCTTCAGATGAAAGTTCAGATGTTGCTTCATCTCATTTAAAAGATACCACTTTAGATTTACCAAAGAGAAGCAGCCCAATAGGACAATATGATTAATGTAAAAAAAAGTTTTTGAACTAGGTGCTAGCTCAGGACTGAGGAAAACTGGGTTAAAGTCTACTTTTAACTCTGGAAGCCCTATTCCTCTTCTGTGTTTTGGAACCGAATATCTATATGTACGCAAAGGTGCTATTTTGAATATTAAGTCTATTATATTCTATGCAGAAACATCAGGTGGTGTTTAATGGACACTTAGTGGAATAATGGTTTAAAGAACAGCTACTACATTGATTACAAAGGAGTAATTATTTTAAACTGAAGGTTATCATGAACTATAATGTCTAGACAGCTTCTCCTGGTAATGATTAGTTGAATATCATATGCCAACAAGATGTCAACAGCATCTTGGACTTGTTCCTGGTGAGCAATCTAAAAGGGAATGTGGTCCTTCCGGTAACCTAGATGGACCATTAGTGGGTAATCTCTTTGGTTGGAGAGGCAATAGTAGAAAGCAACGATTATTTTGCTTTCATTTTTCCCCTCCATTGATTCTATTCCAGATGATTCATTCTACAGTAATGTCTAATTCACTCATTTAATTTGTGAATGGATATTTTAAACATGCAGTGTAACCTCTCCCTTTCTATTGTTCCCGGTCCTTTTGAATGCATAATATCCTTCAATTCAACTTATAGCAGTCATCCTACCACTTAATTTGGTCTTTCTGACCTAAGAACTCAAATTCATCTTATGTATTTCTCACATTCCGAATATTAGTGCATAGGTAAGGAAGGCTATAGGCTTTGTGTTCTAATATTTTTTTAGACTTTTCATTCAGATTTAAGAAACTCCTTTTTTGCAACATTTTCACAATACGTTCATCTTTATTTGAAGTTCTCACTTGAGAATTTTCATTTCTAGCCACCATAGGATTCAATTAAAAATCCTCTTGGTCAAAATCATTACAATTTGGCCACATACAATTTTATAAAAAGTATTTCTGCAAATACAAAACCACCTTCTCTGTTGGGAACAACCATACACCAGAGATCAGATAATTTCAGCTGAAGGCAAAATAAGCCTCTGTAGTCCATCCTTCTACCTCATTGTTCAGGAGGATCCTTCATCATTCAGGGCAGGTTTTGGAAATACAGAAATAGATGCAGGAACAGACAATGAAAGCAGTTTCCATAGGGGGTAGAAATGTACAAAATTCCAAAATAAGAGGGAAGCATTCCTTTTATGATTGTGGATTATTCCTTATTCATTCTTTTTTTATTATTTGTAAGTCCATTTGGAAATGGTCTCTTTTAAGGCTTTTTGGACATTAAAGTTGTGGGAGAATTTTTTTTATCTTTTAACTAATCCACATGTTCCAATGTTATATCCTAGACTTCTCTCACCACTGCAGATAACCACCAGCGGAGCTTTATATTGGCCAAAGACAAAGGGTGTATTTGTGAGAATAAGAGACTGCATTTCCTCTTAGTCTTCAGACATATTGGTCTGCATATGCAAAGTGCTGAAGCTATTCACTGAAATAATCTACACCATATGTAAAAGTTCCATTGCGAGGTATTCTCTGTGGAACATTAAATATCTCAGCCATTCATCAGATTACTACTAGCTATTAACTCTTGGCAAGTAACATTGGCTCACGGACAAATTACAGTACAAAGGAATCATTGGTTCTACTTGGATTCAGAATCCCTGTTATATTAAAAACCAATGCCTTAACATCAGAAAAGATCACTCCTCAAAACAAAATGGGGGAAAAATATGAAATAAGTAAGTGAATGAATGAAATCTATTTAAAATTGGAACTAAAACCAAAGAACCTTTCATCCACTTATTTAAATTTTTTAAAAGTGATACAATTGCTACTTTCTTCCCTTATGTCTAATATTTTAAATGATTATTACTACAAAGGAGTTTACTATTATTTCCTTCCTTTTATAACATTTTTTGTTCTTTCATGCCCCTTGATTTTTTAAAACTTTTTTGGGGACGGATACCACTTACTTCCAAAATTTTCTAGTCAGTAAAGTATAATTATTGAAAAAAAAGTGTATCAGACAGATAAAGAACAAACTTCTTGAAGCAATTATTGCAATTGATTTTCTCAGAAAAGGTTCTTAATAAATACTGGAATTCAAGATTTTACTGTTAACCTCTAAACACTCAGAATAAAGAATATTTAACATTTTCTGTCACATGGCAGTTAATGTAGAAACTTAAAAAGCTGAAGTGAAAAATCTATTTCCATTTACTGTGAGAAAACATTGGCTTCAGTGGAATATGTTCTTATTTAGGGGGAGGAAAGTTTAATAAAAAATAAACAATTGTTCTAATGCATACGCTTCCTGTCTCAAGCTGAAGTAACATCTCACTCCAGAAAGAGGCTTGAGGATTATTATGTATCTCTGGGGATGAGGGTTGCCCTTCTCTGAATCAAAGGTTGCTTAATTTTTCTTCCTATTGGCATGTGCTTGATTAGTCTTTCTTTGGACAGATTAGGGCTATATGGGGTAAGAAATGGAAGAAAACATAAAATACAATCTTTGAGTTCTCCAGGATCAAATTGAAAAAAACCCACGGATAAATAAACTGTACCTTGAAGTGCATGTTATATATAAATCAAAATTTCTTGAGTCGAGCACAATTCCTGGTGATTTCATTGATTTGTTCAAGCAGGTTTTGTGGAAGAAATACAGAGATGGTTTGCAATTATTTTCTTTCTGGTTGTCTTTCAATTTCCTAATTCAGCCTATAGGCATGAAAGTCTCTATTGGTTATCCAAATATTAACTAGGATTAAGTTCATTTTGTTTTTTGCCCAAACAAGGTTAACCATGCTGAAAATTTCAAGAATTAGCTCTGGCTATCTTCAAGACAAATAATCTTTTTTTCTCTAAGCAAAGAGAATACTTTTTATTTTTGCGTGTGTATCACATTAGAGAGCATTAACAATGCAGAAATTGTGTATAGCTTAGAAACTAATTAGGTTCATACAAAACTATGAATGGTATTGTTATTGTTTTGGCCAACTATTTTGTGAGAGTTATCATAGTAACTTGTGAATCAAGAATTATAACTAGCATTTTCCAATTGCTTACTTAGAATTAGGTGATGAAGCTGGAAACAAATATAGGTGGGTTACAGATCCAGAATGAATTAAAGAATATATACTATTTTTATTTTTGCTTTTGGCTTTCGAGGGAGATACAAAGTTCTGGTTCTTGCTTAGAGCCAGAAGAGCAAAATCTTTCTTCGTCCTCATTCATTCCATTTCTTATGTTAACTAGACTCCCAATTCTTTCAATAGTGAGTATAGCCCAAGCCATAGCACACAATAGACAAGATTATTGCAGATCTTCACTTATAATTGTAGCCCATGATGTAACAGGTTAGACATTAATGTTGTTTTTTCTTCGGAAAAGCAGAGCATCACAACCCCATCCACTTGGCTAACCTGAGAGATATATGTAGTAAACAGCAGTGCTTCAGATAACTTCTGCTATTCCTATTCTTGCTAGTTGACTATAAATATGCATACCCTTAAATTGATAGCAATGTCTATTTCAGCCACCAAATCAAATTAGCTAATATAGTTAGAAATTATCCTTTATTTATGTAAAATAATTTTGGTTTTACCTCTTATAACTTTATTTAATTTAAATTTATTAAAAGACTGTTTTCAGAGCACAGACCCTGATGTTTGTCAGCAATCTCTTAGTTTAAAGAAATATACAAGAGGGAAGAAAATATTGCAATCTTATAATTATCTATTCTTATGTCAGCTCTGAGTTCAGACATGGCCAGATAGCAAGACTTCAATTCTATATGCACAAATTCTTACTGGGGGAAAACTGCATAGTAATAACAATATTACTAAGACTTATATACCACTCCATACTGCTTTACAGCACTCTCTGGGCAGTTTACAATGTCAACATATTGCCCCAAACAATCAGAGTCCTCATTTTACCAACCTCGGAAGGAAGGAAGGAAGGCTGAGTCAATCTTGAGCCCCTTCAAGATGAAACTCCAAGCTGTGGACAGTGTTTGTTTGCAATACTGCATTCTAACCACTGCACCACCAGGGCTCTAGTAAATATAGCAGTACAGTACTTGTTGATGAAGAGCCATGGTGGCACAGTGGTTAGAGTGCAGTACTGCAGGCTACTTCTGCTGGTCACCAGCTGCCAGGAGTTTGGCAGATAGAATCTCACCAGGCTCAAGGTTGACTTAGCCTTCCATCCTTCCAAGGTAGGTAAAATGAGGACCCAGATTGTTGGGGGCAATATATGCTGACTTTGTAAATCACTTAGTTTATAGACGGCTGTAAAGCACTGGGAAGCGATACATAAGTCTAAATGCTATTGGTATGAGAAGACAACAGAATGTCACATTCTAACTCTATGCATACCAGTTATACATAGAATTTTGTGAAGCCAAAGTTACATTAAAGTAGTATTTGGGGGTCACTATGCAGATTTGAAATCTCTTATGTTTTCTTTCATGCTTTGAAAGAATAGCTAACACAGATCAAATAGTTTCAGAATGTTATATAAAGAAGAACAATGTTATATGACGCAAACCTGAACTGAACGCCATGATTTCAAAGAGCCCTTGGATAGTTTAACAATAACAATATCTGCTGTAAAGTTTCAAGTCATCCAATACCTAAAGTTGTTCCAAATTCTTAAGAAATGTATTGCCATATATTTTCTTCATGACAAAAGGCTGTGCTGAATGCAGTTCCTGTTTGCAAGGAACAGGCAAAGGATTTGGCTTCGTATTTCATACAGAACTATAGCTTCACTACTTATAGCTACCTTTCCATGGAAACATTTCAGTTTATAACCCCCACCAGGGGCAAGCCCAGTCCAGATTGCATTGCCAAAATTTTAGTTATAAGATTTTGGTGGTCATGAAAAACAAGAAAAAGTATACTTAAGGTTTCATTAGACCTAATACACTTTCCATCTAATATTCATTCCCCTCACCCCACAAACATTCCAGGCCAGAAATGTCATTTATGCATGTGATATGATTGCCATTTCCTTCCAGTTCTCATAGGATGGAAAAAAATATTTAAACAAAGAAAAATGGCATCTTTGGCTACAAGAAATTGCTTACCCCTAGCATCTGAAGATGAAATTTAATGTATTTCTATCAAACAATTCTAAGCACAGATTGATAAATGTGTTTTTTTTTTAATTAGACTTGTTTCAAAGACTTGATTTGCAAAACTCATATTGTAATTTTCCACAGTACTTTTGAAATTTGGGGAACAGAGTCATATATGAAACCACCATTTTGCTGTGGGTCTTGTTATAAAACAAACAAAAAATGAAGGTAAAGGGGAGAACTTACTAAATTGAGGATTTATGCGGTGAACACAAGTTATTTTTCAACCAAGCTCTAATTATTGCTTCCAAAAGATGGAATAGAAATGCTTGTATTTTGCAAGCAAATTCACTTAATCTCTAAAGCATAAGACAATGAAACTACTTTCTTGTCAACCGCTAACTAGAGGTCTGGAAGGTTGCTCATGATGATAACTCAAGGAAGGGATCATATAAAAGGACTGAGAGGCCTGAACGGAACTACCTCTTGATGTCTCTCCCGCTGCATTAGAATATTTAAGAGATATGCCTAAGAAATCCCTTTGATATAGAGGAACCAAATGCATGAAAAACAACACAATAAGAAGAATGCATTGTTTTACCAGCATTATCTCTTGAATAATCAGGAGTCCTGAAAAATGACTGCTTTGGCAAACAGTTCAAAGAACAAAAACATTTTAAAAATAGAAAAATTCTATACTGCTCCTATTGCATGAAAACCTAATGATCTTACAATATAGCAGCCACTTAATCAGTTTTGGTAGGATAGCCATCACACAAGGGGCATGCAAACAGCCAGAGTTCATTATATTTTGCTTCATGGTTAGTGCTGTGGATTATTCATGTAGCCGCTCTTAACTTTCTCAAACAATTCAATGTTCACCCAAAGAAAACCATACTGCATTGGTTTTGGAAGAGCAGCAGGTATATCTACACTTTCAGCACACACCAATAAGGAAGTTGTCATATTATGGGATTTTTTTTTTTAAAAAAAGAAGTTCCTGTGCTTCACTGTCAATCTGGCGTCCCATGAATCATGATGTCCCTTGACGTTTCTGTTGTTGATTTCGGATGACTTCCAACTGTTTTTTGCATTGCTGGTAGTAGGTGGAGAGACTTTTATTTTCATCTAAAAGCTTTTTATGCTCTTGTACTAGACGTGATGTATTTTGCTGGTCTTTTTCATCCTGGTCCAGTTCTGCTATTAGCTCTTGCCTACATTAAATAAAAAGGTTACTTAATTAATTCCCAATATTAACAAATATTCATAAGCAAATTAATTCAATTAAGTTGATTTGCCAGAAAAGAAGACACGAGATGTGTAATATACAGGGTGGATCACAGACCAATTAAGGTGTGAATACCTATTTTTGCCTGCATATTTATGTATCTGAATACCCTCTAAATTTTTATTGTGTGCCATTTTTAGCCAGCACAATGACTGAAACTGTAGTCAAGAGGAATGTAACATATTCGCACATATTTTTCTGTGCATATAATCTATGCATGCAGTAATCTATGCATAATATTTGACAACAAAAGAGGAAAGATACCCATTCTTGTTGCAATCTCCCAGCATCTTATTTTAATATATAGCTTTATGTTTAATTGTGGTGCGTGCATGTGTGTGTGTTGTATCTGTGCAAATGTATGCATTTCTCCCTCTTTCTCTCTGAGCCCATGGTGTGGAGAAAGATAAATGAATAATTGCTTCAGTGAAATTATGTATGACACAGAAACATGGGAAATCATGACATGATGAAAGTATTATTGGAGGTAACATTATCTTGAGATTAATGGAAAGATTCATTTTATGTAATGACATAAATACTTATATTGCAGTGAACATAAAATATATTGCAGTGAACATAAAATAGAAAATAGTTTTCCTATTATTATCAGTGAACAATTTGTGTCCCTAACAGCCTTCAACACTTTTCTTTTTTTTATTTTTTTTTTAAATATTTTTTTATTATTTTATATGACTTACAAACATTTAGACATCAAACAATACAACATTAAACATTTACACTTGATATATTTACAAGATTTATTTTTTAACAATTCTATTTACTATACCTTTTTCTTAATTTCCACCCAGTTGTAAATTTTTTCCCACACTTTGTAATAGTCCTTATTTTGTTGGTTTTGAATTTCGTATGTTAATTTGCTAAATTTGGCGCAGTCTAATATTTTTTTAATTACCGTTTCTTTGTTTGGAATCTTATCTTGTTTC
This sequence comes from Erythrolamprus reginae, assembly GCF_031021105.1. Lineage (NCBI taxonomy): Eukaryota > Metazoa > Chordata > Lepidosauria > Squamata > Dipsadidae > Erythrolamprus > Erythrolamprus reginae. The sequence goes on from NC_091950.1 coordinate 287,407,129, forward strand.
CAGACATGTGCATATGCTAATCTTGCAGCAGTAAGTAAGTGGTTTATTAAGTAGTAATTTTCTTTGCTATGTTTGCCTCTAATTATGCCTAATAAATACATTTCCGGTTTTATTTCAATTTTATAGCCCAATATTTCTTCCATCCATGCCCTAATTTGAATCCAATTTTTTTTTGCTTCGTTACATTGCCACCATATGTGGTAGTATGTTCCCACTTCTTTTTTACACTTCCAACATTTGTTACTAATGTTTACATTCATTTTGGCTAGGCGCGCTGGCGCATAATGCCATCGGAAGAACATTTTATAAAGATTTTCTTTATATGGTGTTGACAAAGTCATCTTATAATTAACTGACCATAGTTTTTCCCAGTCTTCTAGCTGAATTGCATATCCAAAGTTAGTCATCCAAGATATCATGTTAGGTTTAACAATTTCTTCGATGTTTTCATAGTTTAATAGATAAATATACATTTTGGTTATAAATTTTTTGTCAGATCCTGTCAATATTTTGTCTATTTCATTTTGTTTATTACATATTCCGAATTTTACCAAGTCCCTTTTATATCTGCTTTGAATTTGGTAATATGGAAGCCAATCTATTACTATGCCTTCCTCTTTAAGTCTTTCTCTAGTTTTAAGACTTCCTTTGGTGTTTAATAGGACTTCGTAGGTTATTTTTTGTTCTTGGCTTATTATATTTGGATGTATTTGAGCTTCTAGAGTGGATAGCCATCTGGGTATTTCATTATAGTGTTTTTTCCTGACTTTCCGCCAGTGTGTCAATAGTGTATTCCGAATTTGGTGTTGTTTAAACTGAGAATGTTTTGAATGTTCTTTTCCCCACAAATGTGCGTGCCATCCTTCATTTATATCGTGGCCTTCTATTGTTAGAATTCTAGGATTTTCAAGGTTGACCCATTCTTTAATCCATAGTAATTTAGTGGCTTGGTGGTATATTTCTAAGTTGGGTAAACCGAATCCTCCTCTTGTTCTTAAATCTTGTAGGGCTTTCATGTTTATTCTTGGTTTTTTATTGCACCAGATAAATTTAGAAATTATTTTATTTATTTTAGCAAAGAACGATTGGTTTAATTGTATTGTTGCTGTTTGGAAGAGATAGAGCCACCTTGGAAGTATATTAGACTTTATTGTGTTGATCCTTCCCATTAAGGATACATTTAACTTTGACCATTTTTCTAAATCTTCTTTTGTTTTTGTTAATAATTTCATATAATTTAGTTCTTTCAGTGAAGAATACCTTGTCATAAACCAAATCCCTAGATATTTTTTTTTTCTATTTGAAAACCTGTTTCTTTTATTAATAATTTGTTTAAATCTTGATTACAATTCTTGGTTAATATTTTAGTTTTATTCCTATTTATTTTTAAGCCGGCCACTTTCCCATAGTTCTCTAATTCTTTTACTAAGTATATCATTGAGCTAACTGGGTTCTCTAAGAAGAAGACCAGATCATCAGCGAAGGCCTGTGTTTTATAAATTTGTTGTTTAATTTGGGTGCCTTGTATTGATGATTCTCCTCTAATTCGGTTTAATAGTATTTCTATAGACATTATATATATTAAGGGAGATAGTGGACAGCCTTGTCTCACTCCTTTTTTAATATCGAATGTATTGGTTAAATCTCCATTTATAATTATCCTTGCCTTTTGTTTGGAGTATATTTTATTTATTGTATTTTCAAAGTTCTCTCCTAAATCCATAGTATTTATTAATTTTTTGAAAAAGTTCCAATTGAGGTTATCGAAGGCTTTCTCAGCATCTAGAAATAGCATTGCAAACTCCTTATCATTATGGCTTTCATAATATTCTAACATATTTAATGTAATTCTTATATTATTTCTAATTTGTCTGTTAGGTAGAAAACCATTCTGATCAGAGTGTATTATTTTGTTTAATATTTTTTTAAATCTGTCTGCTATAATTGACATATAAATTTTGTAGTCTACATTTAACAGAGATATTGATCTATAATTCTTAATATACAGTGGTACCTCAAGATACGAACCCCTCGTCTTACGAACAACTCGTGATACGAACCCGGGGTTCAGAAAAATTTTGCCTCTTCTTACGAACTTTTTTCGAGTTACGAACCGGCGTTCGGAGACTGCTGGGAAGCCGCGCGGCTGTTTTAAAAGGTGACAGCCGGGCGGCGGGGCTTCCCAGAAGCCTCCCGAACGCCGGTTCGTAACTCGAACAAAGTTCGTAAGAGGCGGCAAAATTTTGCTGAACCCCGGGTTCGGTTCGGGAGGTTGCTGGGAAGCCCCCCAGGCCGGCTGCGACCTTTTAAAACACCCGCGCCGCTTCGCAGCTGTCTCCCGAAGCCGAACGCGGAAGTTCGGCTTTAGCGTTCGGCTTCAGGAGACAGCTGGGAAGCGGCGCGGGTGTTTTAAAAGGTCGCAGCCGGCCTGGGGGGCTTGCCAGCACCCCCCCGAACCCGGGTTCGGGGTTCGGGGGGGTGCTGGCAAGCCCCCCAGGCCGGCTGCGACCTTTTAAAACACCCGCGCCGCTTCGCAGCTGTCTCCTGAAGCCGAACGCTAAAGCCGAACTTCCGCGTTCGGCTTTGGGAGACAGCTGCGAAGCGGTGCAGGTGTTTTAAAAGGTCGCAGCCGGCCTGGGGGGCTTGCCAGCCCCCCCGAACCCAGGTTCGGGGTTCGGGGGGGTGCTGGCAAGCCCCCCAGGCCGGCTGTCACCTTTTAAAACAGCCGCGGGGCTTCCCAGCAGTCGCCGAAAGCCGTTTTTTTGCGGGGGTTTTTTTGGTTGCACGGATTAATTGACTTTACATTGTTTCCTATGGGAAACAATGTTTCGTCTTACGAACCTTTCGTCTTACGAACCTCCTCCTTGCACCAATTAAGTTCGTATCATGAGGTATTACTGTACTTTGGATCTGTGTCTTCTTTATGTATCAACGTTATGTTAGCTTCTTGCCATGATACCGGGCATTCTCCATTCGTTAACATTTTATTATAAATTTCTAATAGTAATTCTCCCGTTACATGGAATGTTGCCTTATAGAATTCAATTGGGAAGCCATCTGGGCCTGGTGTTTTATTATTATTCTGTTTCATAATTGTTCTTTCCAATTCTTCTTTTGTTATTTTTTTGTTTAATATTTCTTTATCTTCTTTACTTATTAAATTGATTTTACATGTCTCTAAATATTTTAATATATCTTCTTCCTTAATATTTTCTTCACTGTACAATTGTTTATAGTATTCTAATGCAATTTCTTTCTTTTTTTTTAAACTGGTAATGTGTTGTTTCTTTTTTATCTGTTAATTGTTGGATTAATTTCTTCTCTCTTTCTTTCCTCAATTTATACGATAGCCATCTGCCAGGTTTGTTTGCGTGCTCAAATTGATTTTGTTTTACTTCTCTTAGTTTCTTAGTTACTTCTTCTATCTCTATTAATTCTAGTTTGTGTTTTATCAGCATAATTTGTTGCCTTATATTTAGGTTTCCTGGGTCTTTTGGGGATTCTTTTTCTAATTTTCCTAATTTAAATATCCACTCTTTTTGATTTTGTCTTTTTTCCTAGTTTTTTCTTGATTTATAGGCTATTGTTAAGCCCCTTTGATAGGCTTTTGCTGTATCCCATAAATTCTGGAGGGAGGTATCTGGGTTGTTATTTTCTTTTAAAAATAATTTCATTTCTCTTTCAATCCAATCTATATATTCTTGTTCTTTTAATAGTTGTAGATCTAATCTCCAACTCCTATTTTTCTCCTCCTCCTCATTCCATATAATTTTTATTGGGTTATGATCAGCCCAATCGTTTTTATCAATTTGAATTTGTTTTATTAAGTTTCCTATCAACCCTTTTCTATGGTTTCACAAAACTGCTAAAAAGGACACCTAACTAGCTACATAGATTTATTCTGGTACACATTCAGATTTTGTCATTTTTACATCATTCCTAAAATAGATTATGATATACTGTATGGTGAGATGAATAGTTACTAAAGTAAGAAAAGAAAGAGTCATATTGATTTCTCCCCTCGTGAGTGTCCCTTTATTTAATTGATGAGGTAAGCATACAAAATACTTTGTCTCAATTTTAGATTACTAAATATTTTTTAGTAAATCTGTGTTGAATTATTTCAGTTTTCTCTGGGACTCCAAGACACTTTGTACATGGTCCACTTAAGCCATGTACTTTAGGGAACCTACTTATGAAAACAAGAAATACTGACAAGCAATTTGAATGCTGAACTCTTTTTTTCACTACACTAAGAGTTAAAAGTACTTCTGCTACCATCAGTCATACACTAATATAATTTACTTTGCCTAAGATTGGTGGTTGAAAGAGAATGAAGAGAACTGAGGAAAATGTTATGCAAATAGTAAAATGAAATTTCTATTTAGGAAACAAAGTAATTGACAGTGATGAAGAGGGTAGAATACTTATAACAGAAATTGAAATTAATAAAAAAAAAACAAATTTAATTGTGATTTATGCTCCCAACAAAGACCAAAAATCTTTTTATAAAACGTTGTACCAAAAAATAATAAAAATTGAAAAAGGAAACATCTGTGTGATTGGGGACTTCAATATAATAATAGATTACGACAAAGACTATAAAGGTAAAGAAAAGAGTAAAAAGAAAAAAACAATACCAGAAAAACTCAAAGATATTATAGAGGAATTTAAACTAAAAGACACGTGGAGGGAAAGACACAGAGATGAATGTAAGTATACTTATTATTCACACCCACATGACTCATGGTCCAGATTGGACATGATATGGACAAACATAGAATTACAACAAGAGATAATATCAGCAGAAATAGAACCCAACTTTTGGGCAGACCACAACCCAGTAAGTATTATAATTAGAGGAAACCAAACCAAAAAAAATAGATGGACAATGAATACAAAAATTATACAAGAAAATAAATACAAAGAATTTTCAAAAAAAGAATTAGATATCTTTCTAGAAAAAAATTGGAATGAAGACACAACCATACAAAATATATGGGACACAACCAAAGCCTATATAAGGGGGATAACCATTGCATACACTAGTAAAAAAAATAAGGATAAAAATAGGGAGATGAGAGAAAATCAAAAAGAATTAGAACAAACAGAAGCCGAATGGATAAAAGATCCAAAAAAAATCGAACTAAAAGAAAAAAGAGATGTAATTAAACATAAGATAAACTTGATAGCACAGGAAGAAATAGCCCAAAAAATCAAAAGTGTAAAACAAAATTACTTCGAACATGCAAACAAACCGGGAAGGTGGCTTGCCTATAAAATTAAAAAACAGAAAGAGAAGAAATATATCCAACAATTGGAAGATGAAAAGGGAAAAAAGCAAATTGATATAGAAGAAAAAAAAAAGATAATACAAAACTATTTTGAACAGCTATATAGGAATGATGAGATAAAAGAGGAAGAAATAGATCAATATTTGAACGAGATTGAATTACCCCAAATATCGGAGACTAACATTGATAGAATGGATAAAACCATAACTATGACAGAATTAGAGCTAGCAATTAAAAAACAAAACAATAACAAAACCCCAGGAGTAGATGGAATACCAGCCGAATATTACAAAGAAATATATGAACCAGTCAAAAAATTATTACTACAGATGTTGAACGAGGTGTTAGATAAAGGAGCAATGCCTGAATCCTGGAAGGAAGGGTTAATAACACTAATACCAAAAGATTTGGAACAAAGATACTTAATAAAACAATATAGACCAATTGCATTACTAAACTCAGATTACAAAATCTTTACAACAATATTAGCAGAAAGGTTTAAAGGGATAATTAATGAAATCATACATCCGGACCAGAACGGCTTTTTACCAAACAGAAATATAAAAAATAATTTGAGAAACATTATAAATATTTTAGAATACTATGAGGTAAACCCAGGAAAGAATTTGGCATTAATATTTTTAGATGCGGAAAAAGCATTCGATAATTTGAATTGGAACTTCTTCATTAAACAACTGACCAAAATGAAATTTAAAGAAAAATTTATAAAAGCAATCAAGACGATATACTCTACACAATCGGCAAAAGTTATAATAAACGACCAATTAACGCAAAATATAAAAATAGAAAAGGGAGTACGGCAAGGATGCCCCCTTTCTCCATTAATATTTATTTTGGCCATAGAAACCTTATTAAATCAGATAAGGTTAAATAAAAATGTTAAAGGATTAAATTTGAAAGGACAAGAATACAAAATTCAGGCATTTGCCGATGATCTAGTATTCAATATAGAAGATCCAATTGAATCAGAGGAAGTTTTATTAAAGGAGATTACTGAATTCGGAAAAGTAGCAGGACTTAAAATTAATAAACAAAAAACCAAAATACTGACAAAAAATTTAACAAATACAGAGAAGAAAATATTAGAAGACAGATTAGGCTTACAAATAGTAAAAACAGTTAAGTATTTGGGAATAAAATTAACAGCAAAAGCGATCACAATAAAGGAAGATAATTACACGGTTTTAATAAAAGAAATAAAAAAGAAATTAGAAAAATGGAACAAATTGCCTATTTCGCTCATAGGTAGAATCTCAACAATAAAAATGTCTATCTTACCCAAGATTCTATATCTATTTAGGATGATTCCAATTATATTAAGAAAAGACTTTTTTCAAAAATTAAATAGAATGATTACAAAATTCGTCTGGGCCGGAAAAAAACCTAGAATTAGAAGACAATATCTGCAAGATAATATCAAACAAGGAGGATTTGCACTACCAGATTTCGAATTATATTATAATGCAGCAATTATGGATTGGTTGAAAGATTGGTTTAAATTGGAAAATAAAAGACTTCTAATACTGGAAGGACACGATATGAGAATAGGGTGGCATGCTATCCTGTGGGAAAATAAAGAACAAACACATAGTTACTTCAAACAACATATAATAAGAAACTCGTTATACACAACTTGGAAAAAAATCAAAAAAATGTACTATCACCAAACTCCCAAATGGTACTCAAGCTTAGAGGCGACGGTATATCCAAACTCAAGAGAACTAAACAAAATGTTAAATTATTATCAAACATTAGAAAAAAATGGGGAATTAAAAACTAGGGAACAATTAGAAGAAATTGGAATCAAAATCGACTGGTGGGCGTATAACGTAATTAAATCAAAATATCAAGAAGGGAAAAAGAAGGAAATACAAATAAAAGAGATAGAATTAGATAAGATAATTTTAGGCCAAGAAAAAAAAATGATTTCCAAAATATATAAATATATGCTACACTATAAAATGGAGGAACACATCGTTAAAAATAGTATACATAGTTGGGGCAAAAATTTTGGTTATAGCATAAATTTAGATAAGTGGGAATCAATTTGGACCAAGAACTATAAATTAACAAAATCTACAGCTTATAAGGAAAACATATACAAAATGTATTATAGGTGGCACCTTCCACCGGCAACATTAGCCAAAATGTATAAAGGAACAAGCCCAAAATGTTGGAGGTGCAAAAAAATGGGGACATACTACCACATTTGGTGGACCTGCTCAAAAATGAAAAAATTCTGGAACAAAATGCAGAATTGGATAGAAGAGATTTTACAAATGAAGATAAATAAAAAACCTGAAGCCTTTCTCCTGGGAATTATAGATCAAAAAATTGAAAAAAACAAACACTACTTATTAATTCATATATTGACAGCAATTAGATTAACGATAGCTCAAAATTGGAAGCAACCCGAACCACCTGAAGACGATTTGATAATTAAAAAAATATTAGACTGTGCTGAATTTGACGCACTAACAATTAAATTAAAAAATAAAGAGGATTCCGAACACGATAAAACCTGGATACATCTTTATAACTGGTTTAAGAAAAGAAATAAAATTCAAAAGAAAAAATCAAATTAACAATACTTTATATCCTTTTCATTACATAGAAAAAAAAATACAAAAGACATATATACAAAAAACCTTTTTATAAAAAAAGATCTGTATGACATTAAAGAAATTGAATATGAATAAAAGAAGGCGGATAAGAAAGAATTAAATGATTTAAAAAACAGTGACAACCTACAAGAGAAAATGGTATACGCTGAGGACACAACATGCTTCACCAGAAAATAATTTAAAATCAAAAATCATTCAAAACTTACTTCCTGAAGGGAATACAAGTACAAATATTATAAAATATGCTAAGTGAATAGTTATTGTTATTAATGTACTTAAATAAGCAATTAGATCTTTTTTTTAAGAATATTTTTGTTTGTTTGTCATGTTTGTTTGTTCGTTTATTTGTTACGCGTTGATTTAGCCTTGTATTAATATAAAACATATATTGTATGTAAATGTGTATATATTTGTAATAAAAAAATTAAAAAAAAAAAAAAAAAGGAAACAAAGTTTCATTATGAATCTGAAAACAGTATCTCAAACATAGGGTTAACCTTCCTGAACCTTCAGATTAGTGGTTCAGGACTGTGGACATAGGAGAGGCATGACCAGCATAGTGTTGTGACGCTTCCTTTGAGGCTATGGAAGGAATATTGATAGCTCAGCCATCAGGGGGTCTTTTTAGACTGAAGCTGTCCTGTAGGGATGGTAAACAAGAGGAGTGCAGTCCGAGGAGCACAGGGAAATTGCTTTCGGACGAGGCTTCTCAAGCTGACGACTGAGAAAGTGGCCATTACAAGCTGTTATGAAGCTGGGGTGGCCACAACGAGAAAGTGGAAGTGTATGTATGTGTGTGTGTGTGTGTATATATATATGAAAACAAATATATATATACAGTGATCCCTCGAGTTTCGCGATCTCGATCTTCGCGAAACGCTATATCGCGATTTTTCAGCAATTGTGACCATCTCGATCTTCGCGAACGCTATATCGCGATTTTTCCCACCCGATGAGGTCACTCTCTTCCTTCCTTTCTCATCTTTCTTTCTCTCTCTCTTTCTCTATGTTGCTTCTTCCTCTCTCACACTCTCTTCCTCCCTCTCTCATCTCTCTTTCCTTCTCTCTCTTTCTCTCCCCTCTTGCTCTCGAGTGGCCGCCTAGCAGCTGATCTGCTCGGCAGCGCAGCAGCAGCGAGGAGCCGAAGATCTTCGGCTCCTTGCTGGTGCTGCGCTGCCGAGCAGATCAGCTGCTAGGCGGCTGAAGGAACCTTCCCTGGGTCTTCCCCGCCACCTCGGATCCCGCTGATGCCCGCCCGCCGTTTGCCGCTTGCCCCGTTCGCCCGCCACTCGCCTCGTTCGCCCGCCGCTCGCCTCGTTCGCCCGCCGCTCCCCTCGTTCGCCCGCCGCTCGCCTCGTACGCCCGCCGCTCGCCTCGTTCGCCCGACGCTCCCCTCGTTCGCCCGCCGCTCCCCTCGTTCCCCCGCCTCGTTCACCCCGCCTCGTTCGCTCGCCCCGTTCGCTCGCCCCGTTCCCCCGCCTCGTTTGCTCGCCCCGTTCCCCCGCCTCGTTCGCTCGCCCCGTTCACCCGCCTCGTTCGCTCGCCCCGTTCACCCGCCTCATTTCCCCGCCTCGTTCACCCGCCTCGTTCCCCCGCCCCGTTCGCCCGCCCCGTTCACCCGCCTCGTTCACTCGCCCCGTTCACCCGCCTCGTTTCCCCGCCTCGTTCGCTCGCCTCGTTCGCTCGCCCCGTTCCCTCGCCTGGTTCACTCGCCCCGTTCCCCCGCCTCGTTCACTCGCCCCGTTCACCCGCCTCGTTCACTCGCCCCGTTCACCCGCCTCGTTTCCCCGCCTCGTTCGCTCGCCTCGTTCGCTCACCCCGTTCCCTCGCCTGGTTCGCTCGCCCCGTTCCCCCGCCTCGTTTCCCCGCCTCGTTCGCCCGCCTCGTTCACTCGCCCCGTTCACCCGCCTCGTTCACCCGCCTCGTTTCCCCGCCTCGTTCGCTCGCCCCGTTCCCTCGCCTGGTTCGCTCGCCCCGTTCCCCCGCCTCGTTCACTCGCCCCGTTCACCCGCCTCGTTTCCCCGCCTCGTTCGCTCGCCCCGTTCCCTCGCCCGGTTCGCTCGCCCCGTTCCCCCGCCTCGTTCACTCGCCCCGTTCACCCGCCTCGTTCACTCGCCCCGTTCACCCGCCTCGTTCGCTCGCCTCGTTCGCTCGCGCCGTTCCCTCGCCTGGTTCGCTCGCCCCGTTCCCCCGCCTCGTTCACTCGCCCCGTTCCCCCGCCTCGTTCCCCCGCCTCGTTCGCTCGCCTCGTTCGCTCGCCTGGTTCGCTCGCCCCGTTCCCTTGCCTGGTTCGCTCGCCCCGTTCCCCCGCCTCGTTCACTCGCCCCGTTCACCCGCCTCGTTTCCCCGCCTCGTTCGCTCGCCTCGTTCGCTCGCCCCGTTCCCTCGCCTGGTTCGCTCGCCCCGTTCACTCGCCCCGTTCACCCGCCTCGTTCACCCGCCTCGTTTCCCCGCCTCGTTCGCTCGCCTCGTTCGCTCGCCCCGTTCCCTCGCCTGGTTCGCTCGCCCCGTTCCCCCGCCTCGTTCACTCGCCCCGTTCACCCGCCTCGTTTCCCCGCCTCGTTCGCTCGCCTCGTTCGCTCGCCCCGTTCCCTCGCCTCGTTCGCTCGCCCCGTTCCCCCGCCTCGTTCACCCGCCCCGTTCACCCGCCTCGTTCCCCCGCCTCGTTCGCTCGCCCCGTTCCCCCGCCTCGTTTCCCCGCCTCGTTCGCTCGCCCCGTTCACCCGCCGCTGTCGGGACACCCCCCCCACCGCAGCACTTTGAATCCCGCCGCTTCTGCTGGATACGTGCGATGGGGGGGCGAGCTGCCACAGCCCTGGCTTCCGCGCCGCTGGTCCCACCCACCGCCCGCCAAAGACGCCCAGCGAGAAAGAGGCCTCCGAGCCGGACTTGTTGCTTCTGCCTGCCAAGAGAGCCGGGCGTAGGCAGCAGCCGAGAAAAGTCGGCGCGGAGGTCTCTTTCTCGCTGGGCGTCTTTGGCTGAGGCTGCTTTCTTTTTTCCGGGGGGGGGAGGGAGAGAGAGCTTCTCCCCGCCACCTCTCCTCCGCCGGAGCTCTGCCGCGTGCGCCCCTTCGCAGCCCCCTCGCTCCTTGTTCTGACAGCCCCCCCCCCCACCGCAGCACTTTGAATCCCGCCGCTTCTGCTGGATACGGGCGGTTCACTTTCCCTCCCAGGCAAAAAGGTGCCGGCATTCTGGGATGACTTCCCAGGCGGAAGGCGTGCCCCTCTCCCCGGCATCTTTTTGCCTGAGAGGGAAGGTGAAATGCCCCGCGTAGCAGCTGCTACGAGCGGCGTTTCACTTTCCCTCCCAGGCAAAAAGATCCGGCCCCATCATCCCAGAATGCCGGCATCTTTTTGCCTGGGAGGGAAGGTGAAATGCCCCGCGTAGCAGCTGCTACGAGTGGCGTTTCACTTTCCCTCCAAGGCAAAAAGATTCCGGCATTCTGGGATGACTTCCCAGGCGGAAGGCGTGCCCCTCTCCCCGGCATCTTTTTGCCTGGGAGGGAAGGTGAAATGCCCCGCGTAGCAGCTGCTACGAGTGGCGTTTCACTTTCCCTCCAAGGCAAAAAGATTCCGGCATTCTGGGATGACTTCCCAGGCGGAAGGCGTGCCCCTCTCCCCGGCATCTTTTTGCCTGAGAGGGAAGGTGAAATGCCCCGCGTAGCAGCTGCTACGAGTGGCGTTTCACTTTCCCTCCAAGGCAAAAAGATTCCGGCATTCTGGGATGACTTCCCAGGCGGAAGGCGTGCCCCTCTCCCCGGCATCTTTTTGCCTGAGAGGGAAGGTGAAATGCCCCGCGTAGCAGCTGCTATGAGCGGCGTTTCACTTTCCCTCCCAGGCAAAAAGATGCCGGCATTCTGGGATGATGGGGCCGGACTTCCCAGGCGGAAGGCGTGCCCCTCTCCCCGGCATCTTTTTGCCTGAGAGGGAAGGTGAAATGCCCCGCGTAGCAGCTGCTACGAGCGGCGTTTCACTTTCCCTCCCAGGCAAAAAGATCCGGCCCCATCATCCCAGAATGCCGGCATCTTTTTGCCTGGGAGGGAAGGTGAAATGCCCCGCGTAGCAGCTGCTACGAGTGGCGTTTCACTTTCCCTCCAAGGCAAAAAGATTCCGGCATTCTGGGATGACTTCCCAGGCGGAAGGCGTGCCCCTCTCCCCGGCATCTTTTTGCCTGGGAGGGAAGGTGAAATGCCCCGCGTAGCAGCTGCTACGAGTGGCGTTTCACTTTCCCTCCAAGGCAAAAAGATTCCGGCATTCTGGGATGACTTCCCAGGCGGAAGGCGTGCCCCTCTCCCCGGCATCTTTTTGCCTGAGAGGGAAGGTGAAATGCCCCGCGTAGCAGCTGCTACGAGTGGCGTTTCACTTTCCCTCCAAGGCAAAAAGATTCCGGCATTCTGGGATGACTTCCCAGGCGGAAGGCGTGCCCCTCTCCCCGGCATCTTTTTGCCTGAGAGGGAAGGTGAAATGCCCCGCGTAGCAGCTGCTATGAGCGGCGTTTCACTTTCCCTCCCAGGCAAAAAGATGCCGGCATTCTGGGATGATGGGGCCGGACTTCCCAGGCGGAAGGCGTGCCCCTCTCCCCGGCATCTTTTTGCCTGAGAGGGAAGGTGAAATGCCCCTCGTAGCAGCTGCTACGAGGGGCGTTTCACTTTCCCTCCAAGGCAAAAAGATTCCGGCATTCTGGGATGACTTCCCAGGCGGAAGGCGTGCCCCTCTCCCCGGCATCTTTTTGCCTGGGAGGGAAGGTGAAATGCCCCGCGTAGCAGCTGCTACGAGTGGCGTTTCACTTTCCCTCCAAGGCAAAAAGATTCCGGCATTCTGGGATGACTTCCCAGGCGGAAGGCGTGCCCCTCTCCCCGGCATCTTTTTGCCTGAGAGGGAAGGTGAAATGCCCCGCGTAGCAGCTGCTACGAGTGGCGTTTCACTTTCCCTCCAAGGCAAAAAGATTCCGGCATTCTGGGATGACTTCCCAGGCGGAAGGCGTGCCCCTCTCCCCGGCATCTTTTTGCCTGGGAGGGAAGGTGAAATGCCCCGCGTAGCAGCTGCTATGAGCGGCGTTTCACTTTCCCTCCAAGGCAAAAAGATGCCGGCATTCTGGGATGACTTCCCAGGCGGAAGGCGTGCCCCTCTCCCCGGCATCTTTTTGCCTGAGAGGGAAGGTGAAATGCCCCGCGTAGCAGCTGCTACGAGTGGCGTTTCACTTTCCCTCCAAGGCAAAAAGATTCCGGCATTCTGGGATGACTTCCCAGGCGGAAGGCGTGCCCCTCTCCCCGGCATCTTTTTGCCTGGGAGGGAAGGTGAAATGCCCCGCGTAGCAGCTGCTATGAGCGGCGTTTCACTTTCCCTCCCAGGCAAAAAGATGCCGGCATTCTGGGATGATGGGGCCGGACTTCCCAGGCGGAAGGCGTGCCCCTCTCCCCGGCATCTTTTTGCCTGAGAGGGAAGGTGAAATGCCCCTCGTAGCAGCTGCTACGAGTGGCGTTTCACTTTCCCTCCAAGGCAAAAAGATTCCGGCATTCTGGGATGACTTCCCAGGCGGAAGGCGTGCCCCTCTCCCCGGCATCTTTTTGCCTGGGAGGGAAGGTGAAATGCCCCGCGTAGCAGCTGCTACGAGTGGCGTTTCACTTTCCCTCCAAGGCAAAAAGATTCCGGCATTCTGGGATGACTTCCCAGGCGGAAGGCGTGCCCCTCTCCCCGGCATCTTTTTGCCTGGGAGGGAAGGTGAAATGCCCCGCGTAGCAGCTGCTATGAGCGGCGTTTCACTTTCCCTCCAAGGCAAAAAGATTCCGGCATTCTGGGATGACTTCCCAGGCAGAAGGCGTGCCCCTCTCCCCGGCATCTTTTTGCCTGGGAGGGAAGGTGAAATGCCCCGCGTAGCAGCTGCTACGAGTGGCGTTTCACTTTCCCTCCAAGGCAAAAAGATTCCGGCATTCTGGGATGACTTCCCAGGCGGAAGGCGTGCCCCTCTCCCCGGCATCTTTTTGCCTGAGAGGGAAGGTGAAATGCCCCGCGTAGCAGCTGCTATGAGCGGCGTTTCACTTTCCCTCCAAGGCAAAAAGATTCCGGCATTCTGGGATGACTTCCCAGGCAGAAGGCGTGCCCCTCTCCCCGGCATCTTTTTGCCTGGGAGGGAAGGTGAAATGCCCCGCGTAGCAGCTGCTACGAGTGGCGTTTCACTTTCCCTCCAAGGCAAAAAGATTCCGGCATTCTGGGATGACTTCCCAGGCGGAAGGCGTGCCCCTCTCCCCGGCATCTTTTTGCCTGGGAGGGAAGGTGAAATGCCCCGCGTAGCAGCTGCTATGAGCGGCGTTTCACTTTCCCTCCCAGGCAAAAAGATGCCGGCATTCTGGGATGATGGGGCCGGACTTCCCAGGCGGAAGGCGTGCCCCTCTCCCCGGCATCTTTTTGCCTGAGAGGGAAGGTGAAATGCCCCTCGTAGCAGCTGCTACGAGTGGCGTTTCACTTTCCCTCCAAGGCAAAAAGATTCCGGCATTCTGGGATGATGGGGCCGGACTTCCCAGGCGGAAGGCGTGCCCCTCTCCCCGGCATCTTTTTGCCTGGGAGGGAAGGTGAAATGCCCCGCGTAGCAGCTGCTACGAGCGGTGTTTCACTTTCCCTCCCAGGCAAAAAGATCCGGCCCCATCATCCCAGAATGCCGGCATCTTTTTGCCTGGGAGGGAAGGTGAAATGCCCCGCGTAGCAGCTGCTATGAGCGGCGTTTCACTTTCCCTCCCAGGCAAAAAGATGCCGGCATTCTGGGATGATGGGGCCAGACTTCCCAGGCGGAAGGCGTGCCCCTCTCCCCGGCATCTTTTTGCCTGGGAGGGAAGATGAAATGCCCCTCGTAGCAGCTGCTCCGCTTCTCAGCTGGGAAGCGGAGCTGGCAATGGCGGACGGCGCGCGCGAGCGCGGGGATACCCCAGCTCTGCTTCCCAGCTGAGAAGCGGAGCTAGGGTGTCCCAAGCGTGCGCGCGCTTCGGGACACCCCCCCCTCCGCTTCTCAGCTGGGAAGCGGAGCTGGCAATGGCGGGCGAAGGGCGGGCGGCGGTGGAAGTAAAAACACCATCTGCGCATGCGCAGATGGTGTTTTTACTTCCGCACCGCTACTTCGCGAAAAATCGATCATCGCGAGGGGTCCTGGAACGGAACCCTCGCGATGATCGAGGGATCACTGTATATATATGTAAAATGTTTTTTTAGCTGGAATTTTAAAATTAAGGGAGACTAGGCCTTGTTCTGGCCTCATCAGCTAGCCACACCCTTCCTTACTGGGATTCGATCTGGTGGACTCTGCCTTGTAAGGCAGAGAATTAGCAGTTGAGCTATCAGACCTTGATCCCTCCAGCTCTGTACCAGGGAGGGGCTATATGTTTTTTTATGTCGGATCACCCTGGTATATTGAAGGAACGTCACAGCTCCTTTTTGCCTCTAGGCCCAACCCAGGACCATTTCAAGGCAGTTAATTTATTTATAGCCGACAACTATATTCTGTATGTGTCAAATGTTTTTTTAGCTGGAATTTTAGCTGGAATATACACATACATACATACATACATACATACATACATACATACATACATACATACTATACAGTATATATATGATTATACAGTATATATATGAAATCAAAGTAGCACAAAACTAACAACTTCAGCCTGATGATGGTGAATGTGATTTCACCGAAACATCGCGTGGACACTCAAAATATTACACGGGGTAAAACCCGAGCTCAGAACAATCTACATACATATACCCGTGAAAATCTACGAAAACCAATATATATATATAATATTTCTGTAAATCTATATATTTTTCTATTAAAAAAGAAAGTAAGCTTTTCTTTTCAAAAAAATAATTTTAATTGAGTTTTCTTTTAAAACATAGAAATTACAGTATATAGTTTGTTTTCATAACAAGCTTGGAATTGAGGAAGGACAAAACTGCTTAAATAGAGGAGATGGAGATGGGTTTTTTTTTTAGCATCTTCCCTCTGTCTGTAAAGCTGCGAGGAGAGCAGTGGAACCAATAAAAGAAAGAAGACCAAAATGGCATTGGTTTAGTTGGTTGATTTAGAAAATAAAATAAAAAGGCATTTTGGAGATTTTTTACGTTTTTACAGTTTTTAAAATTAAAGGGATTGAATGAACTTTTAAAGTGATTGAATGAACTTTTTTGTTGCTTCTTTGAAAATGAACTATAGTGTCACAGTGCCATCTAGAGGCAACAGAAAAAATAGATCCTATAAACAAAGAGGAGAAGTGACCTTGGTAATTTGTGATAAGAAAGTCTTTTTTCTTTGGTCAACAAAAAATGAAACACTGGGAACTTGGTTGTTTAATATTTGTCTGGAACAGTGTAAATTTGGAACGAAGCTCCACTATTCCAGACAAGAAAGAAGGAAGAGTAACAGAAAAGTTTAGATGCATTTCTCCATATTGTCTGGGATATTTTCTTTTTATTTTCCTTTTCTATTTTACTTTTTTAATAGGTTGTTGGACTTGGATTTAAGAGTTTGGCCTGGTCGGTGTCAGTGGTGGAATATATCATTGGGGTTTTTTTATTGGTTGCTTTTCTCTTGGTATACACAATTGCAAATACAAGAGAGATATGAAAAAGATGCTATGATTATATGGTTTTTATTTGGAGATGATAGAATTGGATGAAATACAGGAACAATAGATCGAATGATTAAAAATTATATAGATATTTACTTAGCATTAAATTAGAAGAAAAGTAAGTAAAAGAAACAATGATAGCACAGGCAAAAAGTATGGGAAAGAAATTATAAATTAACAACAACAACAGCATATAAAGAGAATTTGTATAAAATGTTTTATAGATAGCATATATCACTGGAAAGACTGGCAAAAAATGTTTAAAGATAAATCAGCTAAATATTGGAAAAGCTGCCAGACATCAGGATCGTATTATCATATGTGGTGGAGGTGGATATGTGCAGAAGCAAGAAATTATTGGGTAAAAATTTGAATGTGGTTAGAAAAGATGACATAGCAACATATTGATTTAAAGCCAGAACTGTTTTTGTGGGTTATTTTGTCAGAGAAATATAGTAAAGAAAAAGTATATCTAATTATTCATGTAATAACTGCAGCTAGAATTGTATTTGCGCAAAATTGGAAAGTGGGGGAAATCCCTACAAAGGGAGAGATAATTAAATACTAGAATGTGCAGAAATGAATAGATTAACAATGGCAATTAAAGGAAAAGAAGAATTGGAGTATTGTAATATATGGGAATGTTTTATCATTTGATAGAGAATGAATATAGATAAAAATAGATATGAAATTAGATGAAGCGAGAAGGAAAATGTTTTGATAGAAGATAAGTTAAATTGAAATGTAAAAGTAGAGTTGTATATATACTAGGAAAATGGTGGAATGTAAAGGATGTTGACACAAAATTTTGTACCAAGATGACACATTGATTGATTGATAATATGGTTGTTGAAAAAAAAACTTTAAAATGAAATATTTTGTGCTTTATCAAGTTTATACATGAAATTACCTACACAATTGAACATATTTTAAAACTTACTTTCTTTGCAGCAATAAGGCAATTTCTGTTTGAACTTTCATATATTCTTGGGCCATTTTACAGTGCTGTTCAAATACAGCCATAGATTCTTTTGAGTTTGGACATGGTGCTAGGGGCTGAAAATAAAATACATACAGATTTAAAACCAACTGTTATATGAACATACATGTAAATATGTTTTTAATAAATAATTCCAACTCTTGGAAGCATGAAAATTAAACTTTGTCCATAATATACCTTGTTGCCAGTAATTCAAGCAAAATAAAGGTATTTCTTTATTAATGAAAGAGTATCTGCTCCAGGCAAAGAGTATCAGATGATCTATACAATTATGTAATGGTAGACAAACTATCTGAACCTTTGTGTAAAAGATAAAATATAAAAAACAAGAAAAAAGAATTAAAAAGAAAGGGGAGGCAAAGATGCAAAAGAATAATGAGAAAACAGAAAAATAACTATCAACTTTTTCAATAGTTATAAATATAAAAATTCAATATTAAAACGTATTTCTATAATCATAAGCAGTTTTAATTGTCAAATCCTAAAATTAATACAGCATTTCATTTGGTTTCTAGCAAAATGGCCAAAAGTAGCTAGACAAAATCTTTCCTTTTGAACTTGTCATTCTTGAAGAAATGCATTTTAAATGGGCAACTCTCATCACAGCTTTTCTGTTCTTTCCCTGGAATGGAGCACCAGATTCCAGTGAACCGTGTTAAGGGTTGTATTCAGAGTATGAGATGCACTGTGGCAATGCTAGCATATTGCAACCTGATCTTGAGAGGTGTTAAGTTTATGGTTAAAACTGCAATTCATTGTATCAGATCACTAATTCTGACTTAACATAGGAATCACATTGTCAAGCAAACTAATTAAAAGTATGCACTCTATTATTTTTTTAAAAAAAACTGTGATGACCTCAAATCAGGATTGCGTTACACATACAAATTAATATAACTATCCAAGGAAATTCAACAATGAATTAACGAAGTAATTTACCTGCAACTGATGATCTAATGTAAGATATGCCATTGGGATGGAGTTATCAGACCCATTGGTATCTGTTAGAAAAATATAGATAATCTGAATTGTGGTGTTTAAAGACATGATAAGCACATTTACTCGTCCTCTTATTGTATAATGCTACAGGTCTACCATAAGTACTCGTGCTAATTAGTAACTATAATCACATAAAACATTATGATAGTTAAAAGGCTGTAATGCTAAATGTACTAAGTTAGTATATTATGTTAATTTTTATTACACCAATGATACACTAGATGCACAATATATAGTTTTATTTACCATGTAGGGGAAATACAAATTAAACATTAGTTTTTACTTTTATCTATACTCAACGTAAGATGTATTTTATTTTAAACATATACAATAAAAACATACATCCTTATATGTAATTTGTTTCATTGTACTCAGTATAAGTATTTATATCACAAGACAGAGTATAAAATAATAACTTTTCATGCTAGATTTCATGTCTGTCAACTGACAAAAATTCATGAACGTTGCATGAGTACTCCTTTCTGTGTCTGCCTTAAATGAAAACATATACAATTGTTCTAATTCATACATCAATGTCTTTGCTTATTTTATGTCTTATTCATTCATTCATTCATTCATTCATTCATTCGATTTTTATGCCGCTCTTCTCCTTAGACTCAGGGCAGCTTGCAACATGTTAGCAATAGCACTTTTTAACAGAGCCCGCATATTGCCCCCACAATCTGGGTCTTCATTTTACTCACCTCGGAAGGATGGAAGGATGAATCAACCTTGAGCCGGTGATGAGATTTGAACCGCTGACCTACAAATCTACAATCAGCTTCAGTGGCCTGCAGTACAGCACTCTACCTGCTGTGCCACACCGGTTCTTGTGTGGATTCAGAAAGTATTCACACCCCTTTCACTTTTGTTAATTTTATTATGCTGCAATCTGATTCTGCAGTTGTTGAAATTCTTTTCCCCCCTCATTAATCGCTACTCAGTAACCCATAATGACAAAGTGAAAACAGAATTTTAGAAATGTCTGTAAGTTTATTAAAAATAAAAAACTGAAATATCACATTGGCATAAGAATTCAGACCCTTTGCAATAACAGTTGTAGATTAATGAGGAAAAAATGAATTTCAACAACTGTAGAATCAGACTTCAGCATAACAAAATTGACAAAAGTGAAAGGGGTCTGAATACTTTCTGAATGCATTGTAGTTTACCAAATATATTGAAAAATATTTTGTAACAAAAAGTAAACATCTGACTTCAAAATTTAGGAGATAACTTTGCAGTTTCTTAAAATACCCTTTCACGTTGCAGCACCATTTGTAACAGAGCAGGTCAGCATCTGCCTTATCTCCCTTCATGACTATGAGTAGCAATGGGAATAGTTGCTTAAATAGTACATGATGGCACTTGTCATTACTTTTTTGCACTCTATTTACAGGGGTATGAAACATACAAAAGCCAAACAAAGATGGAGGAGATACCCTAATTTACCCCATGACAGATGCTCAGCAATGTTTATCAACAACTTTAGAGTTATAATCTATAATTGTAATTTTCTAGACCTGGTTAATATATATTAATTACCAACACTCCTTAAAGCATTAAATGATAAACAACTATAGGGTCGGGGATTGTTTTACCGGCAGAATCATCAGGAGTCCATGGTAGATTACGAGCAGGCTTTTCCGAGGTTGGTCCCGAGGTAGTGATCATTCTCACACTAGGACTAGATGACCTACTGCTGTTTCTGCTATTCTGTAGCAAAAATTAAAAAATAAACAAACTCTTACTATTAATGCAAACAAATGACAATTCTGTAAATACAAAGTTCTTCTGTGGATTATTTAATCACACAAAATATTTTGTTATCATTACTTCAGCTGAAATCAAAATCAAACTGTGGTCCAATGCAGACATTTTAGTGACCTTCTATTGGAACTTCTGCCTAGTATAGTTATGCTTTGTTGCATCTTAAAAACTGTATTATATAGTTTAAAAAGCACCAAAATGGGGGAAAGGAAAACCAATTCAGGAGGTTTATTATAGTCTGGTGCTTTCTAGTTTACAAGGAAATTGGACAAGAAGGTGCAGAGTACATAAAATCAAATGAGAAGAAATGAGTAGAAATTTTTCTCTCTCTTTTATCTGATTCCTAAAAATACATTTATTCATGGAAATTAAATGCAGGGTGGTTCAAGACCAATACATGAAACAACTTTTTAAAAAATGTTTAACTTTTTCAACTTGTTCTAATTGGGTATGTTGATGGCTACTAGTTTTGAAAGGGACTCGAAAAATTCATGAAAGAATTAGAGCTGTGGTGGTGCAGTGGTTAGAATGCAGTACTGTGGGTTAATTCTGCCAACTGCCAGACTTCCATTCTCATTGGCTCATGGTTGATTCAGCCTTCCCTCCTTCCAAGGTCAGTAAAATGAGGATCCAAATTGTTGGGGGCAATAGGCTGACTCTGTAATCCGTTCAGAGAGGGCTGTAAAGCTCTATGAAGCAGTATATAAGTCTAAGTGTGACTGCTGTTGCTAAAGACTATTAGTATTGATGGATGTATACCAAGTTCAAAAGTAGCATGTTCTAAATAGCACTGCCACTGAATATATATCCATTGTTTATTAGACTGTCACTTAGTTGCATTTTAATAAGTCTTGGAAGCTTAGAAATAATGGACAAAGTAACAAAATATGTAAAGTAACTGAAAAAAGTTACTTAAAATATAACTTCCCATTCACCTGGGCCTCCAGAACAGCTCAGTCTTTATGTTCTGATCCAGCTTTTCAAACATGACAAAGCCTCTGAAATGAACTAAAAAAATTAGGAATGCTGGTAGCCCTGGAAAAAAGTTTCTCACTCGTCCCAGGCTAACAAGTCCATTCAACCGGAAGCTGAATAGTTGTCTACCACATCTATTCATCTCTACCCCCAGCCTTTTATGCCCAGAGCTAGGGTGGGTTTTTGCTAGCAGCAGTGGCTCTTCCTTCCCAAGGATCGGCCCATGGACTTCCAGTGCTCTTCTCTCCTCTGTCTTCTGCGCATCTGCATCAGGCACTGGACTCAGCTGTTCCTCTTCTTCCTCATCCGCCACCTCCAGACCTGGGGGCTGGTGACTCTCCATCTGGGGGCTGACAGATGGCCCAGGCTCTGAGTTTGTCTCTCTCTGTCAGCTCTACTACCTCTTCTCTCTAAGAGCTCTCAGCTTGCCTTGATGCTGACCCTGACTCCCATGCTTCTTCCTCCTCTGATTCGGCTGCTGGAGGGGCCGGTGGCTGACACAATACTTTAGCTTCCTCCAATGAGGCAATTAAGTTTGCGGCTATCTGAACTGGGAAGCCATTTTAAAAAAACTCGTGCTATCATAAAAAAACAGTATCTCTTGAGTATTGCTCCCTCCCCCCGACTCCTGATAACGGCAAACCACGAGCTGTCTTTCCTGATCATAGAAGTTGGTCTGATTCCAATGGCGATATACGGTCTTGTAAATAAACTGTAAGCTAGGCAATAAGAGCTTCTATAGATTAGCACCAGAGGTTTAAATCAATATTGGAATAACAGGCAAGTAGTGCACAGCCTTCAATACTGGTGTCATATACTCTCAGCACTGACTGTCTGTGATCGCTTGTGCCACTGTGTTTTGCACCAATTCAAGCTTCTCATTTTTTAAAAAAATGTACCAGTCTTTAGAAAAATGATGATGAGGACATCTAACACAGGTACAACAATGATGCATCAACTGAAATTGATAAAAGCCCTCCATCCATGGCTTCCACTTGCTTGTTTAAACAGTGTCCATGAGTGTGGACCTGACTCCCAGCACTAACTCGTTAAAAGAATGACTATTATCATGTTTAGTTTGGCCCTAAGTCTTAACACCTATTTAACACTGTAAAAAGAAAAGGAACAAGACTTTGAGAAAAAAGTGGGTAATAAGCACTGAAATGAACATGATATAGCAGGGAAGGCAACATATTATGGGATGATTTACCCAACAGTATGGTGAACTTTACATGTCAGGCATGGCTTGGCATTTATTTGAAACACCCTTTTTTTAGCCATCTGAATTGTTGCTACTGGAACTATGGAATTTTTTTTTGATTTATTATGTCACTAGCCATAGTCATTCTAAACTATAATAATAATAATAATAATAATAATAATAATAATAATAATAATAATAATAATAATAATAATTATTTTTTTAAGGGCTATTTTCTTAATAAATATAACAGGCCAGCAAACAAATCTGAAAAAGGTGCTTTGCACCATGTATGGGCATAAACAAAACCTTTTTTTCCCTGAAGCGCTAAAGTAGCCATGTTATTTGGAAGTCTTAAGAGAGCTGTTTATAAATGTATATGCTATATTGGATTTCTACTGCAATTTTTATTATTCTTGATTTGCTATAACAAGCTATCAGGACTTCGTGTGTAAATACATGTGCACAAATACTCTCCTATCTCAAATTTAATCTACTCATCATGAAATTGCAAAGGTCATATCCAGATATAACTGCATATAAACCCTGCATTCACACTCTAAAAATTACCATTTAAAAATGTTACCGAAAGCGTAAGTTCTATATAAAACAAACGTTATAATAGCATTTTTACCCTTCTTCCTTCAGTCTTTTCACTTTCAACCATCAACTAATACAAATGTATCTGTATACATTAATGTAAGAAATACCATTTTGTAACATTTTAGCTTATTTCTTATTTCCCTTATTTCTTATTTCACTTAGTCCTAGTAACTTTTTCAATGTACATTAGTGCTTAGTATTTAGCAGTAAAGAGACACACCTGTTAAATTAATCAAAGTTGTAGTTCTAAGCATCATTATTTGACACAAGCCTCACTGAATACATTTGCATATATATTCAAGAGAAGAAGATCAAAATTTTACTGAACCCAAGAAATACATAGTCCACAACAGTTTGATAAGCTTATCTGGGGTTTCCAATGTGTAAATTATGTAGTCTTTTAAATGTAATTTACCTAGAATTAATTCTTGTATATCTTTTAATGGATTATTTACAGAATTATAAGATTGGTAAAGGCCAAACTAAAAGGAAAATGATTACATATTTTTTTGTTAATTTAAATAGACTTCCTGTAAAGGAAAACAAGCTTTCATAATTTACATTATGTATTCCGAATCCTAGTTCTCCTTAGATATATTTTTGTATTTCATTTTTTTAAATATTCAATTTGATAGGTGACATACAATTCTTAAATTTATAAAATCCAGGCAATTTTAAATCAATCAACCACATTGTACATTTACCTGGTTGGAATCTGTTCCAGCTATACTAAGATCTTGAATGGATCTGCGCCTCTGTTGTCCGTTGCCTGCTAGGATGAAAAGGAAAAAGAAACTACTGAGCTTACATCAAGTGAGAATGTTGCAAGAGTGTGTACAAATCCAGCAAGGACATAAAGTGTCTGTTTGTATATAGGAAGGAGAGGAGAGAGCAGAGACAGCTGCCACACCCACCCACTCAGCTTATCAACAGAAAACATCCTAAGGCAATAAATCCTCCTGTCCCATGAATAGCGTCTGCACTTTTCTTCATCATCTTCTGTCAGTTGTGCTTTAATAGGCTTAAGGGTTGAATGGGCAGGTGTGGGGGTGGCTTTGGCACTGATGATATTTCAAGGAGGTTACATTATGGGGATTTCTCATGCAAGGTTGCCAGTTATATAGTTTCTTGGGTTAATCAATGAAAAAGTGCAGCTTCAAAAATGGTTTATGAGATGTCAACTTGACTTCTGTTCAGCTCGTAGGGTTCCTAGATTTCCTATTTGAGAAAGAATCCACTGGTGGGACCCAATGCAGAAAGAAAGAAATAGCTCTTCAAATCTGCACTAAAGTTTTAAAAAGCTAACTTGCTTTTAGTCACAGCTCTGAATATTATCAAATGTATTTAAAAAATGGTCAACAGATCCATTAAAAAAATATGACTGATATGGCAAAGAAAAATTTTCTCTGCCTTTTGGTATTATAATGGTCTTTGTTCTTGAGATGTGATATCAGCTGTCCAAAAAGAAAACATCCCAAAGTTACAATTAACAGCTGACATAACACTCTAGAAACTTAGTCTTTGAAGACTGTGTTACATGAACAGACCAGTAGCAACTATTCTAGCAAGGAATTCAATTATGGCTATCATTTGCATGATTTCCCAATATCTTTCATACAGCTTTTCACAAAAGACTTCCTTTCCGACTTCCTTTTACTTTAATGAAATATATATTTAAAATATTCTAATTTCTAAAATATATAAAAACATTTTACATCTAAAAATGTGTTAATGACTTACTTTTTAAAATTCACCTATAAATACAGTATATCTGTGTAAGCAGGGGCAGGTTCCTTATCTTTTCCTACTGCGCTGCATGTACATTGTGACATTTCGTGCACACGCATGCACAATCCCAGTGCGATTTTGCTTCTGCACATGCACAGAGGGGTAATATTCCTTCTGTGCATGCTCAGAAAGCTAAAAAACATGGAAAATTATATAAAAAGAGATGGCAGCACACATAAACCAGCAAAGACAGACCGGAACTGTGACGCCAGAATTGTGCAATCAGCGGGATGCTACTGGAGTGGCACTGAGTGGCAAACTAAATGAGATGAAGGGAATAGAAGCTTGAGTACTGTAAACAATTAAATCTCTCTTTTTAAAATAAACAGTATGTTGCTTAATATTTTGGAATGTGTCCAATAGATGCAAGAGTGGAAAATATATATTTGTCCCTTTCTTATCCTCCTATCTCTCTGTCCCCTCAAAAATCCTCCCAGGTCAAGATGAAGTTTTACAGTCTTATTCTTAATATATGAAGCATTAATTCAAGAGGGGAATACTCTTAAATTAGGTAATTTTGTACCCAGAGACCAATCAGAAGGGAGTTTTGATCTCCAGTATAGGGTAAAAGGAACATTTCCATATTAAAAGCACCAAAGTACTTCAGTGGTGAAAGGATTTGCTGGTGACATCACTGTTGGCCTGAGGGATGAGCAGTTGGGGACCCATGAAATTGCCCACCAAAGTGGCATTTATTTATCTACTTGAGGTTGCCCAATTTTGAACTGCTGAGTTGGCAGGAGCTGGAGTATGTGACAAGAGCTCACTTCGCCCTAGGGCAGCAATGAATCTTGAATGTTAGGCTGCTCATCATCAGCCCAGTGTTTTAACCTTGTGGGTCACCGCTTTCCCTTTCTAGGATAGGGTATTGAAGAGCTACCAAGAGGACAAGACGGGTAAAAATGAAAATATTGATGGAAGGGGTGTGTCTCCTACTCTTACAAGCAATCAGTTTAACCAGTGAATTTTCCTTTATAGAGTAAGGCTGTGCAGAGCTTTGAACGTATGAATTGGAGAGGATTGAATCAAATTACTTTTTCAAATCCGGGCTACAAAGTATTTAAGGTGTTGTGTAGAGTCAGATGCCCTGAGTTTGTTTTGGAGAACACTGAAGAAAATTTGGAGATAAAGGATTTTTTTGCCTTTTACTTTTTGATGCATAACACTGCATAGCAATAGATTATTAGCAGAGCTATCCAAAAGCTCTGCATTCCGAGCAATTTAGCATGGGCCTCAAGGTGATTAATCAGTAGATTATTAACAGATTTACAGGATCTTGCAATTCAGGAAAAACCTCAAGATGACTTGTCCATTAGTGTTGGGCGAACTGAACCTGCAAAGTTAAAAGGTTTGAGTAAAGTTCAGGTTCGCCCGAACACCGCGAAATCCCGCCGCCTGGGAGGAGAGTGGGGAATTCCATTGTGGGATTTCCCACCTCCTTTTGCTTGCCGCGCTGAAAGCAAAAGGAGGTGGGAAATCCCACAAAGGGATTTGGGGGCGGGGCTTTGAGGTCACGGAGACTACTTCCTGGCCAGCCGAAACGGGGAGGAAGGATCTCTGTGATGCCAAAGCCCCGCCCCTGGAATCCCTTCGGATTCCTTGCGGCATCCTTTTCTGTAAAAATAAAAGAAAGCAAAAGGAGGTGGGGAATTCCCCACCTCCTTGTTTATTTTTACAGAAAAGGACACCGCAGCGGCTTGCTGCAAGCAAAAGTTCGGGTTCGGTGAAATCACCCGAACTTCATGGCAAAGTTTGGGTGAGTTCGCCGAACCCGAACTTCGTTGGGTTTGCCCAACACTATTGTCCATTACTAATATAATAATGATGCCCACATTCACTCTTTCTTGAAATAGGTCAGCTGAAATAATTTTATAAAAAGTAGCTGAAATATTCAAATTGAATTTGGATTAATAACATTTTTGAATTTAGAGAGCCTAAAATAGGGATTGCAGAAATACTTATCATGCTCACAAATAATATTAATAATAGTCAGATTATAATAGAATTATAAATGGAAACATATATTTTCATTCAGGGAAGTTGTGGTAAGTGCATACTGAACGGCTTTAAAGGAGAAACTCAAACAGAATGAGTTGAAGCAGCTGGTTAGGCTAAAGCATTTTCATTACTGCTACTTATTATAGGCTTTTGGCAAACAGCTCAAGCATAGACAAACAAACAAACAGAATATCTATATAGTAAATACTTGTTGCTCCTGAATCAATAGTAATTGTTGAGGAATCCAACTTTAAAAGCACCACTTTTTATACTGTAGTTTTAATTACAACATTACTGTAATTTTGAAAGTGATTTTTATTTTATTTTAATGTTTACATATGGAATTTAAAACAATAGTATTAATACACCCAAGATGATTGTGGTAAAAAAGAAATATTTCAAATCCAGCTGATTGTACAATATTGGGGTAAGAATACTGTATGAAATATACTGGATTAATTTTTCAAGATTGACAAATTCAGATGGGTATTATATACATTTAATAAATAAACACATCAGGAGCTTGAAGCTTCTTTTCTAAAATGAGATTCTTATATTGTTGTATATAAACAGAGATTTCTATACTGTTCTTATATTGTTGTCCCTTAAGTTTTCTCTCCCATAACAATTTGCTTCTGATTATGGATGATATACATAAAATACTGAATAACTGAACCTGCTAAAAACACACACAACTTTAATATGTATAAGTAATCCTTGATTTATGATGGCAATTGTGAAATTCTGCTGCTAGGTGATGTAACCATAAAGGGTGATCTCATAGCTTTGCAATGGTACTCCCTTCAGTCTCAATTGCCATCATAAAGCTAATCCCATGGACATTGGGTGGGTTGACTTCCTGCTGGCTTCTCATGACAAATGGTGGGGAGGCTGGAAGGAAGTTGCAAAACCCATGTGGCATTGCTAGGAGAGGGAGGGTGTTTGTGGGAGTGCAGGGTAGATCAAGGAGGTCATGCGCGGTCCAAGGAGCTGTGTGAGATTTGGCATGGGTTGGACACAGTGTGTGAGGAATGCATGAGTGATGAATTGTGGTAAAGGGAGAATGCATGAGAGATGTGATGTGGGTCAGATGCATGAAGTGTTAGGAATTATGCAACAGGCACAAGCCAGGTGTGTGAGGAATGGCTAGGCAGAGTGTACGAGTGGCCCACTGACTTTCTGAAGAAGCCAGCAAGGAAAGTTGCAAATGGTGATCATATGATCGTCAGGGCTGCAACTGTTCTACTAGAGGCACTGACAAGCATGTTCACTATCTCTGTGTGCACTCCATATGACACCTAGGTCATCTAAACAATCCTTTTCTTTCAAGCTCTCTGGACCTCCAGCCTTATTACAATACCAGAGGGGGGAAAAAGATGGTGACAAGATTGTCTTACATTGGAAAAAATAATATTCTTGCTACATGCAAGGGGTGGACACAAAAATGGAAAAACTTGACTTTTTGGCATCATAATGTTTGAACATGTTCAAATCAATCAAAACTTGACATATTTTAATGTTTTTTAAAAAAATATTTGATATGTTTTTTTAAACTACCTTTTTTTTTTTTTACAGAAATGTAAAGAAATTGGTTATAACCTTCTAGAAATGGCAGACCTCTCAGACTTTCAAAGAGGCCAAATTATTGGTGCTCGAATGGCAGGCGCTAGTGTAAGAGAAAGTGCCCAAATGTTTGGCATTTCAAGAGGTAACGTCTCAAAATAATGACTGCTTTTGAAAGAGAAGGGAAAACATCCTCAGCCAAGCACAGGTCTGGTCGAAAGTCGAAGTTGTCTGAGAGAGACCGTAGGACTCTAAAGTGAATTGTTAGAGCGGATCGCAAGACCGGAGCTCCTAAAATCACTGCAGAGCTCAATAGACACATACATAACCCAGTTTCCACAAAAACTGTTCGAAGGGAGCTTCACAAATCTGAATTCCACGGAAGAGCTGCAATTAGAAAACCTCTGCTCTCAAAGACAAATGTTTCAAAGTGTTTAGAGTGGTGTAGAAATCACCAGAAATGGTTCCTCGAGCAGTGGCAAAATGTGATTTTCTCTGACGAATCATCATTTACCATTTTTGGAGACAGCCAAAAGAATCATTTCATCCAGACTGCCTTCTCCCCAACCGTCAAACATGGTGGGGGTTCAGTGATGATCTGAGGTGCTATTTCTTGGAAATCCGCCGGGCCAATGATTTCCTTTCATGGAAGAATTAACAGCCATCACTATTTAGGAATTTTGGCTGACCAAATTCATCCTATGGTTCAAGAACTGTTTCCAGAGGGGGATGCCATCTTTCAAGATGATAATGCACCAATCCATAGAGCAAGAAGTGTTAAAGAATGGCACGAGCAACATTCTAATGAAGGTCAGCATCTCATCTGGCCACCACAATTACCAGATTTCAACATTATTGAGTATTTATGGTCGATTTTAGAGATTCAAGTAAGAAGTCGATTTCCACCACCATCGTCTCTATACTGGAGGTGCTTTAACTGAAGAATGGGCTAAACTTCCTTTGGAAACAATTCACAATTTGTATGAATCAATACTTTGGAGAATTGAGGCTGTATTTGCCGCAAAAGGTGGACCAACGCCATATTAAAAGATATTTTGATGATTTTTCAAAGTGTTTCCATTTTTTTGTCCACCCCCATATTTGTTCATTAATATTTAAGATAAACGTGATTAAAAAATATTTCCTCAATTATTTTTCACCAGTGAGTAATCAATCACCCATGAACAGGAGCAAAAAGTATTTAAAGGTTTAGTCATTACTCCAGAATCTGTGTCAATAGATTCACACAGCTGGCATGCAATACCTGGTTTGATGATCTCTGGGACATCCAGAATGTTGCCAAATGAAGCAGTTTTACGATGGCATCGTTTAGGTTTGGAAAAGGCTGAAAAAACATATATACACATACAATACCCATGCAAACGACTATAATGGTAACACAAAATCATTCAGACTAGAACTACTTTTTTATAAACTTAATTTGGTTAAATTCATGCAAAAAAGGACATGCAGACTGAACTGCATAGCTTTCCATTCATGCTTAAAACAGTAAAGCATTTGTTAAGAGCAACATAACTAGGATCAACAACATAACAAAATACATTATTAGCTATAGTTAGAGACACAAAATTCAAATGAACGGAATAGAAAGAATAACAAGGAAACAACAACAAACCCTAGCTATGAGAGTTTATAGCTCTATAGCTCTATTGCCCTAGAAATGTATATTAAATGCATAGATACAGCTTTTCACAATTTGGGATGCAAAATAAATGTAGTTAACTAACATAACTCTATAATGTCCCTGTCCTACTGTCTTATTATCCTTTCTATTACTACGTTCTACTTATGTTATGTTAATATGTACTATAATACTATACTTGTTTGACAAACAAATAAATAACTCAATTTCTTTTTTTAAAAAAAACAAAAAACAACATGTAAGCTACATACTATGGTACAAATATTTTGACTATAAATTTTTGAAAGTTTTTGAAAAATATTACATTCAATATTTTTGACATTTTAAATGTCATCTGTTTTGCTTGTGAAAGAGGCACAATCGCAATCATTGCCATAATATTAAGGATAATATCACATAATTAATAGATTTAGGAAGGAGTACAAATACTAGTTAGAAGGAAACTCTGGAATTAAATATAGCTGTTAATAATACCAGTTAACATAAAAAGATATAGATAGGAGGTGATGTTTAAATATTAAATTAGAACCTGTTCCAGATTAGGCAAATGCTATCAATATGGCAACCGATAATAACATCTCCTAAGGGAGTCCTAACATGACTTACTAAGGACACTTTTTTTCTGGGCAAGGTTGTGGAGCTGGCAGAGTGGATCTGAATAACGATTTTGCATTTTGCAATTAAAGATTTAAGGTGTTTTGCAATTTGTCTAATAGCACACAGGTGAGATCTGCTTCTTCCCCTGGTCTTGTAATATAATGTAATTTATTCTTAAAATATTCCAGCTACAATAGATTTTGATTTATTTTGCACATCTGAGCATGTTTTTATTAGATAAATAGTATTCAATATATCCCACTAGTCAAAAGTTGGTGTCAAACAAATGAGAAACCAGAAACAGTTCCAATCTCTCTCTCTCTCCTTCTGTATATGACTTTACAATACAAAAAGGTAGCTGAGATATTTAGCAAGTTTGAGACCCACAAAACATGGCAATGCAATATATGACATGAAGGGAAAGGGCCAGAACCAATTTTGTTGGCTTTTCTTTGATTTTTACTTCTCTCACTTTTTAGAATATTCTATTTTCTTCTTCCTATTCAGCAAGCTGCTAGAGAAACTGGATCATTTAACTTTGCCCAATTCAATCAATTACAAGCAGGATTTGATTAAGTGATACAAGGATCATCACTGTTTGACTGCTCATGAATGAAGTATGAAGACCTTCTAAGTATTTACCCACCACTGTAATGCTTAGAATAATAATAATAATAATAATTAAAAATGACTAAATCTCAGTGATATTTAATTAACTTTTAGAAAGTTTGGCCAATAGTTCATTAGACATAAAAAGAGAAAGATTACTTCATAAAAAGAAATGATTACTTATTCAGGGGATGTTAATAGATTTTGAACATCAATCATTGTCTAGCATTTGGAACACACCAGACAGATTGATAGACTATTATTATAAACTAATTTTGATTTTTGTTATTGATATTGTAGCCTGTAATTTTGAGCCTTATTAACATTATAGTCACCAAATTAAGTCATGTTTGTGCTGTAATAAATTAACACTAGAAATACATAACTCTTAAATCAAAAGAAATTAATAAAATTATCCCATAATGGTACCCTGCCTAGAATCACTTCTTGTGGGCAATCCATATAAATTTGCTCACTCAATTAATCAACAAATAATAGTGAAATATGAACAATTATTTGAAAAATTTAAAATGTTATACAAAATCATAATCTACTACTCAGGGCCAGGAGGAGTGTGGAAGATGCCTGGTTCAGTACAAGTAACCTATTGATGCAAAAATTAGAAAATTTCAGTGTCTTCCTTGCTTCTTGTGTAGAATGCATCTCCTTCCCTCCTTTGTGTCAAAGGCTTATGGGATATTCCTAACTTTGAGCATTATCAAATCAAGATATGAAATTTATACAGAGAAGCTTCATGAAAAGAAAAAAAAGTCTCCTTTGAAAAAGTCAGTGTTTATATTGGAGGATGACAATGCCTGGAGGTGTTACAAGGCACAGGTAATGTCCTTACCCCTGTTCACACAAAGGTCAATGTTTTTGAATCTTGACTTACAGAGAAATGTATATGATTTTCCTTATTTTAGCTCTTATACATCTAAATCTTAGAAGCTGATGGAAATTATAATGTGGTGTTTGCAGGCAGCAGGATGTTCATGGACAATTTCTTTAAAACCTATTACATTATGGAACATAAGCATCCAGTACCATCATTGTTTTCAAATATATTTCATGGATTTTGTCCGTGGTCTTTCTTCAAGCATTTTGATTTTGTTTATTTCTGATAGGGTAAAGATAAGATTTAGCATTTTGGAATGTTACCCCAATATTTGCCTTAAACTCTGCCCCCCCCCCCCCCACTCCTCCCAATCAAGTTTCTGGTCTCTGCCTCTCATAACTTTGCTTCTGTAAAACTAGCATTTAAAGGAGAATGCTGCAATCTTAAAAAAGTTATCTTATTTGCAATTCATACTTCAACTTTGCAACAATTTAATCTCCTTTTGTTTTGACTGTTTTGTTGCGGAGAGATGAGTGTGTTATGGGGTGGCAGGTTTTTGTGGCAAGAGCCATAGAATGTAGCTACTATGCAGGAGTAAAATATATTCTCAAAATGCCAAAAACGTTCCTAAAAACTATTGGGAAGTTTAAAAATACCTTTACCTGCAGAAGCAGCATTTCTTGTTTCAGTTTCTGACATGTCAGCACTCATTCGCTTGCCTTCTCCTGAAATATGAGCTGATTGTGGTCGCCCACGAACATCTGACAAGCTCTCCACACTACTACCACGAGATGGAGGTAAACTCAAACGGCCTGGTTCTCCCTGTAAAAAAATAGTTATACTGTTTCAGAAATAAACAAAAAATGCATATTTAGAATATTTTTTTATTTCTCATTTTTAACACCAAACATGTCATGAAAACCTATGAACTTTACAATACAGGAAAAGGAAGCTTTCAACATTTTGAAAACCTACTATTATCACAGAAAAACTCTGAAAAATATATATTTTCTTTTTTCATTCTAAGCTTTAAAAAAGCCATGAAGATTATTAATATCATTTATACATGGGGCCAATCACCTTCTGCTTGTAGGAGTGGCAGGTTTTGTTTTTTTTAATGTCCCTTTGTTGCCACAAAGACCACAATGGATAAAAAGTTTTGGTAATGTTCTTTAAATGGGAGAAGTTAGGATTTCGTTCTGTTTTTTTTATGGGGGAAGACATTTTGGGTGGCTAAGGCCAAATAACAATAATAGATAGAAAGTTACCAAAATTTTGGCAGTCTGATTTCAAGGATAGAAAATATTTGAGGGCACATTCTGTTCATAACTTTATAAGGATTATCATACCAATTTGATTCTAAAGAAATGATCTCAAATACACATTTCTACATTCTTACCACCTGCTTTGCTGAATTTTTCATTTGTTGGGCCAATTTTGTTTCCAAACGTTTAATGGTGTCATTTGTAGCAGTTCCTTGAAAATCATTTGCTTCTATGTTGATATCACTTTTGTTACTGGTGTTTGTGGAAGTCATGTCCATAAATGAACCTATAATTTTTAAACATATTTTAGTTAAAGTTATGATTATGTGCTCTTAAAAAATCTGGTAATATCCTCCCCCCCCCCAATAAATTTTATTAATTTTCATAAAATAGACAAAACTGACAAACATACATTTAACATAAAGGTGGGGTTGCAATTTCCCCGCTTATTCTAGAAGATAAATTTCAATACAGAAAAAAGAATACATTATTAATACTTTAAATCTACTTATTACTTTAAATGAAAATAAGAAATTTGTTTAACCTTATATAGTATAGTAAATCTTCATATATAAACTACATCCAACACAAAGTTTAAAATATATTCATACTTCTACTATTCTCCTATTCTTTTTGCTTTTACTTCTTCTTCTTATTTATCCATATATACACTTTGTTCCAAATCTCATAAAATTCTGTTTCCCCTTGGTCTTTTAACCGCCTTGTCATCATATCCATTTCAGCGCAGTCCAACATTTTCTTAATAACCTCCTCTTCTTTGGGAATATTTTCCCCTTTCCAATTTTGCACATATACTATCCTGGCCGCTGTCAAAATATGAATAACTAAATGTAGAATTTCTTTCTTATATTTCTGATTAGTTATACCCAGTAAGTAGAATTCCGGGGTTTTTTCTATCTCTTGTGTTACTATTTCTTTTATTATTCTTTCTATCATTTTCCAATAAAGCTTAACTTTACTACACATCCACCATTGATGATAATAGGAACTTATTTCTTTCTTACATTTCCAACATAGTGGAGAAGTCTTAGGGAACATTTTCGCTATCCTATTTGGTGGGAGGTGCCACCTATAGAACATCTTAATTTGGTTTTCTTTTAACGAAACCGATTTTGTCATTTTCCAATTTGTGGTCCAGACATTTTCCCATGTATCTATATCAATTTCTCTGCCTATATTTTTACACCAACTTATCATGTTATCCTTTAAGGTCAAGTCCGTATTTTTGTGGCCAATCATATATTTATATGCTTTCCATATTAATTTAGTCTGATTAGTAATTAGTAGGTTACCGAATTTTTTTTTGCTTTTATTAAAGACATATATCGTACTGTCTCTTTGAAATCTAGACTGGATCTGAATATATTGCCACCAATCAATTATAATCCCTTCTTCTTGTACTTTATTTCTTGGTTTTAATTTCATTTGGTCGTCTAATAATTCTTTGTATCTTATTATTTTCATGGTTATATCCTCAATGTCCCCATAAAAGATAAATCCTGAAAAATCTCAGCTCTGTGCATTTCTGCCACAGCCCTGGCATCTGGTATCCTTGCCCTGAAGCTTCTTCCCTCTAACAAATAGTTTCCTTATGAGTAAAAAATTATCCTTCTTGGTTTAAAATACATGAGTTTGATGTTCTGAAACATATAATCTGATTACCTGTACTAGTTGCAGAGTTGCTTTGGCCTTCATCAGAATACTGACAGGGATACTGTAGAGGTTCGTCAGCGCCTGGAAAATACTGCAATGAAAGAAGAATATATTACTAGAATCTTGTAATTTTCCTTATTACAAGGACCATTTTTAAGAAAAGTACCTAAAAGTTGCTAAATTCAATTTGCTTCCAAGATAATGCTGTAAGTTGTGATTTAGTCAATGAATTTATTATTTAATAATTAAAATATGAAAAGCCAAACAAGGATAAGCAATTACCAAATGGTACTTAATAACAAAAAGGGCTAAAATATTATTACTTTTGTCTTTAAATCAAATGCAATTTTGCTTTTATCTATAGCACTGAAAAAAGGATATTTATTGTATCAATTAAAATATACTCTTGTAGTACGGTTACAATGAATTAGACATTTCTATTTCTCTACAAATGTAAAGCTTAATTTAAACAAGGGGATCTCTGGTTAATTTGTCTTTCTAACAAAAATCATTTATTTTTCTGGCTTTTTAAGAAGCCACATGTATGTTAAGCATAGGTAGACTATAGTATCCTATAGTCCAAATTTATTGGACTATAGCACCAGAACTACACAGTTAAAAAAATCCATACATGATTTTTTGTATAACATTTTCCTGACCTTCTTTTACTATACTCTTAAAGAGTATTCCTCATTACAACTGTGTCAAAGAAGGAAAGAAAGGGCAGGAATAAGAAAACAAGTTTGATGTTAGAACAAAGCACTAGATTGTTTTGTTTCATGGCATGTGTGTGTTAATTCCATGTATTTTAAATTTGATAAAATTATGGTTAAATATTATTGCAAAGTTCAGAGCTTTTATTATTTTAGGTCCCTCAGAAGGCCATGAAAGATATTCTACTCACTTCCAAAATTTGTCTTCACTCTATCAAATTCATATTTTCAATTTTACATTCCTTCTAGAAACCAGTCTATTTCAGCAATATTTAACATTTAAATATTATACCTGCATCAAATGTGTCATTATTTTGACTATTTCCTCCATGGACGGTCTTTGTGAAGGATCTTTAGACCAACATCGAGTCATTAAGCTCTCAATAGGCTTAGGTAAATTTTTTATCAGTGGTGGCCGCGTACCTATTAAAAATATACAATGTTTATAAACAGTAACATTTTAAAGAACTATATTCATTTCCAAAGAAATTATTTGGCTCTAATTTGACTGAACTAACCTATCCTTGAAGATTTAGGACAACGAATTATTTGCTGAAACTATTGTTTCCCTATCCCACTTTACACATTAAAACATACTTTATCCCTTTATTGACTTACTGATGATGAAGAGACTAGTTTCCAAAACAAAATTTGAACTGAAATTCATATTAAAATGAGAAAATGCCAAACCTCCTCTAAACTAGCAGTGTCTGAAATGCTTAACTTTCAGGCATTGTTTGACTAAGATTAATGAAAGTAGGAGACTAATAATGTCTGGAGACATACTATACGTGTTATGCATTCTTTTTAAAAACTCTCATATATGTCTGGAGAAATATTGTACTTGTTATACATTCTTCTTCAAAATGTTACTCTCATATATGAAGAACAAAAATAAGCATAATATGGCTATCTTAGTATATCAGGAGTAAAATATAAGCACTACATTGCATTATTTCAACCAGCAAGATGAACCTGTGTCCCATAGATTTTTTCCCAAGCTTTAGGAAAGTATCTCTCCTATACTTAAAAGAAGTGTTTAGACTTAGGCCGGAGGAGAGGGGTACATTGGAGTTCAAAGGGGGGCCATAAAGGGGAAATTTTAAATGCCTCAACGTAAAGCTTGCTGGGGCTTCTTGAAACCTCAGTGGTGTCTGAGTGCCTTGCTCCCAAGATCTTGAAGCTTAGTTTTTTTCTTCTCCCACAACAGAAGGAAGAGTTGGGGAACATTCCTAGCCATCTAGCTAGCTGTCCTCCCACAGAGCAGTTCGCTTTGTATGTCTGCCCATCCCTGCTTCGAGCCAAGTGTCAGTTTCATAACACCCCATCTGTCATACAGCTCTTCCCTGCCGAAAAGAGGTGGAGACAACCAGCCAGTTGGGCAAATGCCTCCTTCCTCTCCATCCTTCCTGACATGATGAGAGTAAGGGCACTGCTGGCTGGATTGCCCTGCAGGGGGAAAACAGGGCATGCTGGACCGCAGCCTCACTCTTTTTCCAAAAAAATGCTTTAGCCAGGCTGTGACTCCCAGCAGCAACGCAGTGGACAAGCTCTAACCTCTAACACCAAAGCTGGGCCAGCATCCGTCACCTCCAGAAGCAGCATCCGAATGCTGCTCCGCCCTTGCCGGGTCAGATTCCTCCCTGCTTGAGCTTTTCCTCTACCTTCCGCTTCCCTCACAGTGGATGTTTTAAAGACCCAAGATGTGCGGCTTTGGGGCAATTGGCTGCCACCTGCTTGTTCTTGTTCGCTGCTTGGTGCTGGCTTTTGCTCGCTTCAGGGGAAACCAAGGGAGGGGATAACAGAGGGCCCAGTGGAAGTTTTGCGGCTGACTGGCCAGCGGCCAGAGCACCAAGGCATACACACATATGTCGAGACCCATGACATATGTGACATTATTAATTTATGTGAGGGGGGCCATATTAGTCTTATTCCAGCGCTTAATAATCCTCTCGGTGGTCCTGGTTAGATTACTCTGGCTATGCCATTACTATGTTTCTCCCTCAAAATGTTTCTAGTTTAACCAATAGAGCAGCAGAGACAGGTTCCATCTTGGTCATTGCTGGCTGATATTGGCAGGGGTGATAAAAAGGGTGGGGTTGAATCCAGTATTTAAATTTATGGTTAGAAGAAAATATTATTGCATTGCTCTATCACAGCGATGAATTTACGTAAACTAATTGGGAGGCTGCACATGCATTAGAAGTAGGTCAGGCTGATCCCAAAATAAGCACTGATAAAGACTAACTTCAATAGCCAGCATGTCTGGAAATAGGCTTACTGCTTTTTAAAAAATATTTCTGAGCCTGTCAACTTTTATCAAAATATAAAATACAAAGAAATTGGAAAAGGAAAAAGGGAAGAGGAAAAAGTGTAGGGTAAAAAGGAAAAAAAGAGAAAAGCATTGAAAGAAAAGCATTGAATTCCGATACTTTTTAGTACAGAATAAGGTAATAACATATAACATTAACTTTTTTTTAACTTTTACATATTATTATGTACTAATTAATTCTATAACAACAAATCTATTTAATCAGCAAAACCCAAAATCAATGTTTAATTTTTTTTCAATCTCAAGCCCAAAGTCGAGAGGGACTTTGAGGAATTTAGGTTTAATGGGGAATGTTTTATATGTTTATTATATCTGATGTACCTTTTTTTGTTTTTAGAGAAGTTGTGTGCATTTATTATGTACATTATATAAGCATTTCTAATAAAGTTAACTTTTTTCAAGTAATGAATTGTATTTATGAAGACTGCACTGTTTTTATTTTGTTCATGTTCCAATCTCTGAATTTTCAGAATATATTCATAAATACAAAGACTAGTGTATTAGATTTGAGAGCTTGTTGACTTTGGTTTGTATATCCTAGAGTATATATTCTATATGTCCTCTTGTGTACTTTCCTGGGGAGATTTAAACCTGTTTTTGGTTGGTTTAGCACTGCTGTCTAGCAAAATGTTTTATTACTTTTTAAAAACTGAAATCAAGAAGAAATGATTATTTATAGTATGTTTTATTGATGAATTCTAATGCTATTCCCATAAGAGTAGCACAAGCAGGCACAAAAGTCTATGAAGGAGAAAAACTGGCTAACTGGCTAAGATGAAAAAAAGCAAACATAAACAGCCCACCCTAACCACTTCACTATTTTCATTTGGGGATGAAATGTTTTTGAGAGAGAAAGGAAGAACACATGGTAGTTATAACAAAAACCATCTCACCTATTTTTGTAATCTTGGAATGAACACTCAAAATATTCAGTTTGTCTCTTCAAGGCAGATTTAATATGGACATGTATCAATGGACTTAGAACAAAAGCCAGTTTTTGTTTCATTCCAATCCCTATTAAATGGTTACTTTTTATATTTAGCTCCCCCCAGTCTATACAAAAGCAGTAAAATGGGGTATTAAATAAAATAACAAGAGGAAAGAATAGGGGCTTGCATTTCTTTTTTTTCTATTAAACTTCAGTCTTTATATGAAGCTGAGGCAAATAATATTTTAATCAGATTTTGCAGCAACATTTCTTGACTGGCATTTCAGAAGGCCACCGAGACCTGTCAGTTTCATTAGGTATTAGGGCAGGATGTTAAGAGAGCCCTATATATCTGTTAGCCAACCACAATTATGTACTGAAGACAGAGGAGGCAAGTAAACATATAACATGTTCTTTTGCATCAGCACATCTAGCAATGTTCCCTTTTATATTTTTTTTCAGTGTGGGCGGAAAAGTATAATGTCTGAGCGGCATTTTCATGCCTGGGCGTGGATCGGTTAGG
The DNA here is from genome assembly GCF_031021105.1 of Erythrolamprus reginae. NCBI lineage: Eukaryota > Metazoa > Chordata > Lepidosauria > Squamata > Dipsadidae > Erythrolamprus > Erythrolamprus reginae. Next base: position 287,446,718 of record NC_091950.1, read on the forward strand.
GAGAACTTCTGCGATTTCTACCTCTAGGGATGCGTGGCTGGGCTGCCCGAAGCGAAGCGGCAGCTTCTGGCCAAGGAACCCACGGCGCCGACCGCCACCTTGGCGGGAGGCGCTGGTGGTAGACACAGGTGGTAGGAAAGACATTCGGGGCAGGAAAAACCTTTGCTGGAGGAAGACTTTCCCGTACTTTCCTTGCCGCTTCCCCCCAACTCTGACGCCCGACTCCTCTGCGCAGCCTTGGAAAAGACTGCGTGGGGTTTTTTTGTGTGTGTGGCCATGCGGCCACACACCTTAAAGAGAACATTGACATTCTAGAGTATTATATAGAAAATCAGTGGCAAAATTCAGGAGCATTTTCCGCAAAGACACTTGTTTATCACTTAAAATTTGAGCTTACCATTGTGAACTGCCCACATGATCCGGAAAGCAGGACCACCAATCTCATCAAAAGGTTTTCTGCGAGTAATTACTTCCCAAAGAATAATACCCCAACTGAATACATCACATTTTTCACTGTAGTTGCTACCTGAAAAGGATCATTTACACATAATTTTTTAAACAAAATTAAATGTGCTCTATTACTAATAGAATTATAGGTGTTGTCTTAATTATAATAAAAATATTAACTTAATCTGGTTGTAACCAATTCTATAATTGACTCTTCAATATACTATAAAACAGATTTATTTAAACATGTGCTTTCTAACAGAATATATACAGATGTGAATCCAATGACTTACATATTCATGCACATGTTGTTCAATGAAAAACCATCTCTATTTTTCTTCAATTACACAATGTGATTCATAGCATCAAACCTCAAAGTACAAGAAGAAAGGAATTTCATGATCATATACTAATTGATTGCCATCATAGCCCTGTTTTATTGTAATACTGAATGCAAAACCTCTTATACAACTTTCACATGATTTAAATTTTATATCAATTTAACTTATTAATGAAAAAAGCTTGAAAAATGTTGATTTCAAATATCTTATTTGATATTTTCTAATATTTTCTAGTTTTCCAGGATAAAAATTGCATTTTTCTTAATAGATTATTTATTTGAAACAAACTGAAACAATATATTTACTTTTAAGAATTTAGTCAAAGGCATTTCAGCACTAATAAAAGTTTGTAATTCAATAGTTTTGAGCATGTGTAATATTTAGTGACTGTTGGGGCTACATACAGGTGTACATTATAACAGAAACAGATCCATTTCTTCATATATAAAATTCTTCCTATATAATGCAGATTCTTAAACTGCATTAATTCAAATGGCAACCACAACAATTTATGTCACATCACAGCTAGTGAGTTGACTGTGTCTTTTTTACTGATTTCTAAAATGCTTTTATAAACAACCAGGGTGGATAAAATCGATCATTTTTAAAAAAAAGATTTTTAAAAAATCCAATTTATTTTAATACAGTGGAACCTCGACATACGAGCAGCTCTACTTACGAGCTACTCGAGATAAGAGCTGGGAGGGGAGCGACATTTTTGTTCGCCTCCCGAGCTCACATTCGGGATACAAGCGCCAAGGAGCTGTCTCCTGAAGCCGAACGCTAACTTCCGTGTTCGGCTTCAGGAGACAGCTCCTTGGCGCTCGTATCCCGCGTGTTTTAAAAGGTTGCAGCCGGCCTGGGGGGCTCGGGGGGGTGCTGGCAAGCCCCCGAGCCCGGCTGCCACGTTTTAAAACACGCGCGCCGCTTCGCAGCTGTCTCCTGAAGCCGAACGCTAACTTCCGCGTTCGGCGGCAGCGGTTTTTTTTGTTGTTGCACGGATTAATTGACTTTACATTGTTTCCTATGGGAAACAATGTTTCGTCATACGAGCGTTCCGACTTACGAGCCTCCTTCCGGAACCAATTAGTCTCGTAAGTCGGGGTTCTACTGTAAAATGCTTTTGGTCTAAAAATCTATGTAAAGTTATTTTTTGATTTAAAATACATTAATAATTTAGTTTATTCAGCATGAAATGGAGCTTAGTTATGTAGCATGAGCAGGGGTGGGCTATTGCCCAGACGGGGGGAGGGAGGGGAACGCAGTGGGGTAGTGAAAATGGAGCTCCACCCCAGACCACCTAAGTTGCACTGAAAGATGTTGAAAGAAAATGCAGGGCATCCTGCATAAGCCACGTCCACAGTGTGATAGTAAAAATTTTGGTAGCCCTTCACTGAGCATGAGGCTATATATTCTGCAATATTGGGACTGTTGAAGAGTCAACAATAGGTCAGAGGATGAACTACAGTGGGACAGAGATGACAGTTGCTCTTTAAAAAGTATGATTTAAATTGAGTTGATTTAAATTAAGCCTTTTCAATAATGATTTAAATCATTACTTAATTCGTGATTTAAATCATATTCACCCTGTAAACAACAGCAAAAAGTATGCACCAAATGAATATTTGTATCAAAATTACTACAAAAATTACTAATGCTGATAATATACACGAGAATGGTAGTCAGTTTCAAAACTATTTTGTTACCTTCAAAAACTTCAGGTGCCATCCAAGCAGCACTGCCCTTATTATTGGTCATGTGAGTCTGAATATCACAAGCTGTACCAAAATCACATATTTTTAAAACAGTCCCTCCTGCCACCAAGAGCAAACTGTAAAACGAATAGAATTTAATTACAGTATGTATTTTGCCAAAAGTATTAAGAAATAGAGAAAATATTCTCTAAGCAATTTATGTACAGTGTCTGTAGATTTAATATACGAAAGTAGATATAAGATTTTTTACTATAATTAAAAGCAATACAGTGTTCCCTCGATTTTCACGGGGGGTTCGTTCCGAGATCGCCCGCGAAAGTCGAATTTCCGCGAAGTAGAGATGCGGAAGTAAATACACTATTTTTGGCTATGAACAGTATCACAAGCCTTCCCTTAACACTTTAAACCCCTAAACTGCAATTTCTCATTCCCTTAGCAACCATTAGATTATTAGTCACCATGTTTATTTATTAAAGTTTATTTAAAAAAATATTTATTAAAGGTGGACGAAAGTTTGGTGATGACGTATGACGTCATCGGGCGGGAAAAACCATGGTATAGGGAAAAAAACCACAAAGTATTTTTTAATTAATATTTTTGAAAAACCGTGGTATAGCCGTTTCGCGAAGTTTGAACCCGCGAAAATCGAGGGACCACTGTATACTTCTTTTTAAAGGGCATAATTAGACAATCTTTATTAGTAATTTGTAAAAAAAAGACAGAAAATGAAAGTCAACACTGAAGAAATTACAATGTGCTTTAGAGACAGACGGGAATTTTTATTCTACTGTGCAGCACAATCAAATTGAATGGAGCAACTATTGTAGGTTTATACCCATTTGTTATTGGATGCAAAAACAACTAATTGCAATGTATCAAGATTGATTTTAAAAAGAACAACTATTCTCCTCCATATCTAGTTTTAATCATTCATTCATTCCTGAAAATTTATATGCCCAACTCATTCTCAATTACTCTGGTTGGCTTACAAAGATATAAAGTATAAAAAAGCAATATAAAAACAATAAAAAAGCAATAGCTCTGTTCTAGTGAAAACAACCCATTGGTGACAATGAGTCATTTCATGGGTCCATTCCACTCTATTTACTTTTAAAAGAATAATTTTATATTTTTATACTTTTAAAAGAATAAATTTATATTATGCTTTTATTTTGATGAGCAACAAAGGAAATATGTCCAAGTGATAAATATAATAATAAAAATGTATTTTACAAACAAGATAACTTTGCTTAACATATCCCAGATCCCATTGTTATTAAGAATTCAGGCTAGAGTATAGACCTGAACTTCACATTTTAAATGAAAGACTGCCAGCTTGTTAACTGAGTCTAATACATTAGTGTTATTAATTTTAATCACGATATCACAATGTAACAAGCTTTAGATCTCCTGCAATTATTACATCTGATTATCAAGACTATCAAAACTTGCTTGATAGTGAGATAGGCAGCATATATATTTCATTAAAAAAATTATACCCTTTACTGACAATGGAATATAGTAGAATATTTACATAACATTCAAGTAACTTATATTGCATCTGCGAATTACTACTGTATTACAAACCACAATGTTCTCTAGCTTTATTAGAAAGAAGCCTTTAAAAATACAGTGTCTTACAGAATTTTTGAAAACCTACTTTGGTGGTTTTAGGTCCCTGTGTATGAGTGCTTTCGGTTTCATGCTGTGAAGGTATGCTACTCCTTGGGAACATTGTAAACACCAACTCATTGCATGTGCAGCAGTATAATAAGGTAGAGGCTCAGCACCGTGTAGGACTGAAAAACAAAGGTACAAACTAAAAAGAATTTTATTGTATATTACAGAAGATATAAATTGGGAATGCTACTTCTGAAAAGTGCTCCATGATGCATGAAGTACAGAAGAGAAGTTATTTTTGTTCTTACGCGTCTATAACAAAAATCTTGGGTGCACCCATGTAATGTTCAGTATGACTTAAAGGGAAAATTATTAACTGTGTGACCGGAAATAATCTGTTTAAGATATATAAAAGAGAAAAATAAAATAATTCTTAAAAGTAATATAGATAAATATTTAATTTCTGACTTCCCCTCTCTTTGTATTATAACCTATTTGCAATATCTGTTAATAACAAATGTTAATAACATTTGAATAATTTTTTTGTCTCAATCTCATTTGGTGCTGAGTCATCAGTAGAAGATCAAGAATGCCTCTCAGCCCCCAACAGGAAAAAAATGGTCAGCTTTATTTTAAAATAATTGTTACGGCTTGAATTGGGTAAAAATCTAAATTTCGCCATCAATTCATCAAATATACCACTTGCTCTATGACGCAGACCATAATGCTTAACAAAAGCTATCAGTGTAGCAATAAAATCTAACCCAGAACAATCAGTCATAAAATTATTATAATAAATAAGAAAGTTAATACAATAATGTATTAATATAAAATCAGATTGCAATATTTTAGGCAGTGTTCTGGACAATGCAGTTCAAAAATGATGCTCACCATTATAGAGAGAACCTCCTTCAGCATATTCCATTACAAGACATACCTAATGAGGAAAAAAAAGCAGACGACCAATTTATTATTTTTTTAATATGAAAGAAGTATTTAGAACAAGGATTCTTATGAAATGCTCTCATCTTATTTTAATGATATATACAGTATTTTTCAGACTATAAGACACTCTGGACTATAAGGCACACCTAGCTTTTGGGGCAGAAAACAAGAAAAAAATCTGTCTCCAGCAAATAGCAAACAGCCTGGTCAGATTCAGCACAACCTGATTAGCATGAGCAGCTGATTGGTGATTGGATCTTCCTCCCGGAATACTGACTATTAGCTGTTCCATGCTGCAGAGATTGCCATTGCCCATCGCTGCCACCTATTGCCACCTCCACAAGCTCCATTTTTGGTCTCCACATGTCCCATTTTCAGCTTCAGCATGTCCCATTTTCAACCCATACCAGGCGACAGGGATTGCTGTCGCCTATCCCCACTGCCTGGAATGGACTGAAAATGGGGTATATGGAGGCCAAAATGGGATGCGTGGAAGCGGCGATAGGCGATAGCAATCCCTGCAGCCTGAAACAGTTGATAGGCAGTATTCTGGGAGGCCAATCAGCTGCTGGTGCTAAATCAGGCTGTGCTGAAGCCAACAAGGCTGTTTGCTGCAACGAGGCAAATTTCTGGGAGGCATAGGCTATAAGGTGGGGGCTAGCAGGTAGGCAGGACTTTAGCAATATTCATTCTATACGATGCATAGACATTTCCATCCACTTTTGGCGGGCAGTGCATCTTATAGATCAAAAAATAAATTAATTCCATTTTAATCCTAAAACAATGCAGAAACAACTACATGTACAGATTGGTTAGAGATGTAATTGCTCTATTTTTTCTTCTTTTCTGTTTTATTTAAGTATACAACTGTGTGAACATATTAACATGTATTAAAAATCCTGATAATATTTTTGTGGTCATCTACAATACGTTTCAGTTGTTAACATTTATGCATGCTAATAAAGAAAATAATTTTTAAAAGCTCTTTATTTAATTTAGAACCAGAATAGAGAAGTGAAACACTGATCAATAAATCTATGGAACAAAGCTGGAATGAAAATTTGAAACCTGCATATTTCAAACTGAATGCAAAAGTAATGCTTTTTTCATAAATTTCCACAAAACTCTTTTTAAAATGTACAGCAAGAACTGGTGAGTTGTTTAAGCTTGTTGAAAACTGATAAGTACATTATAAGTATGACCCAGCAAAATATTGAAAAGGACAAGCTAAATTAGATAATGTTTCCTAGTTTGTGAACAAGGCCAAATTGTGCAAAAACACAAGATTGTTCTATCCAATTTTTCAAGAATAGCAATTTATATAATACTTGTGGCTAATTTAATCCTAGCTTACTTATCCTTTCTAAATTTATATTATACATTGACTGAAATCAAAACACATGTAACTATATAACATTTCTTAATTAGTGTCTTAATTACTGTGAATTAATTCATTTTAATTAATTGGGGATTTTTAACTAATGGATAACTGGGGTGAGTACAATAATGTGTATGGGATAAATGATTGGTGTGAGTGGGGTGGATGGGATGGGTGGAGTTATGGCATGGATGAGATGATTGGAAATGGTATGAATGATATATTTGGCCCACCTGACGCTGGAGAGACAGGAGGGGAGGGGGCACCGATCTCTGGGGTGGCAGAGGGTCGGAATATCCCGGTGTTACTGGGGAGAGGCAGATTTGGGACCCACGGAGTTAGCCGTTCCAGGAGAACGAGAGATCGCTGTCTAATAACGATTCCTTGTTCTGGCTCTATGAGCTCAACCCTGGACACTGGTGACGAGTGTAACTCTGGCCCTGGGCTCAGGTTGCTGGTACTCAATGCCAGGTCGGTGGTAAATAAAGCTCTCCTCATCCGGGATTTAATCCTGGATGAGGAGGCCAACCTGGCATGTGTAACTGAAACCTGGCTGGGCCCGGAGGGAGGAGTTCCTCTCTCTGAAATTTGCCCAGCCAGGTTTCAGATATGTCATCAACCTCGACCCCAAGGAAGGGGGGGAGGAGTGGCTATTATAGCCAGGGAGAGCCTTTGCCTGCGTAGACTCGTTGCTGCAGAGATTGCGGGTTGTGAGTCCCTCCTGGTGAAGTTGGACTTAGGGGTTCAGGTGGGCTTGCTTCTCACGTACCTGCCTCCCAGCTGCGTGGCACAAGCCATGCCTGTGCTACTCGAGGAGGTGGCCGGACTGGCGGTGGGGTTCCCTAGACTTATTGTCTTGGGGGATCTCAACCTGTCATTGCTCGGCGAATCCTCTGGACTGCCACAGGAGTTCATGGCCACCACGGCTGCCATGGACCTGACCCAAGTAGTACAGGGTCCGACTCACGAGGGGGGGCACGCACCCGACATGGTATTCCTCTCTGAGCAACTGAGTAATGGTCTGAGATTAAGGGGCTTAGAAGTGTTGCCTTTGTCATGGTCAGACCATTTTCTACTGTGGCTTGACTTCCTGGCTCCAATCCTCCCTCACAGGGAGGCAGAACTGATTAAGTTGTTCCGCCCCAGGCGCCTGATGGATCCAGAAGGCTTTCAGAAGGCGCTTGGGGTGCTTCCAGATGCACTCGTCCACAGTTCGGCAGAGTCTCTGGCTGAGGCCTGGAACAAGGCTGCAGCGGAGGCCCTTGACCGAATTGCGCCGCTGCGACCTCTCCGCGGCACTAGACCCTGTAGAGCTCCATGGTTCAGCAAGGAGCTCCAGGAGTTGAAACGCCCGAAGAGACGCCTAGAGAAGCGATGGAGGAAGAGTAAGTCCGAATCCGATCGAACACTTGTAAGAGCTCATATTATGACTTACAAAGTGGTGCTCAAGGCGGCAAGATGCGCGTATCATGCTGCCTTGATTGCATCAGCGGAGTCCCGCCCGGCCGCTCTGTTTAGGATAATCCGCTCCCTTCCTAACCAGGGGAGAGTTAGGGAGCCCTTGCAGAGTAGTGTCGAGGATTTCAACATGTTTTTCGCTGATAAAATTGCTCGGATTCGAGCGGACCTCAACTCCAATTGTAAAACAGAGTCGACTGACAACGAGTCAGTCGAGGTGACTGGGGCTAAATGTCTTTGTCCATCTGTCTGGGAGGAGTTTGACTTGGTGACACCTAATGAAGTGGACAAGGCCATTGGAGCTGTGAGTTCCGCCACCTGTCTACTGGATCCGTGTCCCTCTTGGTGGGTTTCGGCCAGCCGAGAGGTGACGCGGAGCTGGGTCCAGGAGATTGTCAACGCCTCCTTGGGGAGGGGGTCCTTTCTGGCTCCTTATAAGGAGGCACTTGTGCGCCCCCTCCTCAAGAAGCCTTCCCTGGACCCAGCTGTGCTCAATAACTACCGTCCAGTCTCCAACCTTCCCTTTATGGGGAAGGTTGTTGAGAAGGTGGTGGCACTTCAACTCCAGCGGTTCTTGGAAGAAGCCGATTATCTAGGTCCTCAGCAGTCTGGATTCAGGCCTGACTACAGCACGGAAACTGCTTTGGTCGCGTTGATGGAGGATCTCTGGCGAGCCCAGGACAGGGGCTTGTCCTCTGTCCTGGTGCTTCTTGACCTCTCAGCGGCTTTCGATACCATCGACCATGGTATCCTTCTGCACTGGCTGGAGGGGTTGGGAGTGGGAGGCACTGTTCTTTAGTGGTTCTCCTCCTACCTCTCTCACAGTCAGTGTTAGTGGGGGGTCAGAGGTCGACCTCTAGGTCTCTCTCTTGTGGGGTGCCTCAGGGGTCGGTCCTCTCCCCCCTGTTATTTAATATCTACATGAAACCGCTGGGTGAGATCATCCAAGGGCATGGGGTGAGGTATCATCAATACGCCGATGATACCCAGTTATACATCTCCACCCCATGTCCAGCCAACGAAGCAGTGGAAGTGATGTGCCGGTGCCTGGAGGATGTTGGGGCCTGGATAAGTGTCAACAAACTCAAGCTCAACCCAGACAAGACGGAGTGGCTGTGGGTCTTGTCTCCCAAGGACAATTCCATCTGTCCGTCCATTACCCTGGGGGGAGAATCACTGACCCCCTCAGAGAGGGTTCGCAACTTGGGCGTCCTCCTCGATCCACAGCTCACATTAGAGAAACAACTTTCAGCTGTGGCGAGGGGGGCGTTTGCCCAGGTTTGCCTTGTGCACCAGTTGCGACCCTACTTGGACCGGGAGTCACTGCTCACAGTCACTCATGCCCTCATCACCTCGAGACTCGACTACTGTAACGCTCTCTACATGAGGCTACCTTTGAAAAATGTTCGGAAATTTCAGATCGTGCAGAATGCAGCTGCGAGAGCAATTATGGGCTTTCCAAAATATGCACATGTTACACCAACACTCCGCAGTCTGCATTGGTTGCCGATCAGTTTCCAGTCACAATTCAAAGTGTTGGTTATGACCTATAAAGCCCTCCATGGCACCGGACCAGATTATCTCAGGGACCGTCTTCTGCTGCACGAATCTCAGCGACCAGTTAGGTCCCACAGAGTGGATCTTCTCCGGGTCCCGTCAACTAAACAATGTTGCTTGGCGGGACCCAGGGGAAGAGCCTTCTCTATGGCGGCCCCGGCCCTCTGAAACCAACTCCCCCCAGAGATTAGAATTGCCCCCACCCTCCTTGCCTTTCGTAAGCTACTTAAAACCCACCTCTGCCGTCAGGCATGGGGGAATTGAGATCCTCTTTCCCCCTAGGCCTTTACAATTCTATGCATGGTATGTATGTATATATGTTTGGTTTCTATATTAATGGGTTTTTAATCATTTTTAGTATTAGATTACTATTGTACACTGTTTTATTGTTGCTGTTAGCCACCCCGAGTCTCTGGAGAGGGGCGGCATACAAATCCAATAAATAAATAAATAAATAAGTGAGTGAGTGAGTGAGTGAGTGAGTGAGTGAGTGAGTGAGTAAGTAAGTAAGTAAGTAAGTAAGTAAGTAAGTAAATAAATAAATAAACGAAAAATTCAGCAAAGAATATGTAAATAACCCAAATATAACTAGAACAGACACAGATATTTCACTTAAATAAAGAGATTTTCGAAAAGTTACTACTTACTGGATTTAAACAAGCTCCATATAACTTGACAATATTAGGATGATTCACACGTGACAACTGTCGAAGCTAAAAATTTTAAAAAGCAATGTTAAAAAAATGTGGGGAAAGAAATCAATTTTAAGTTCTCATATCTAAAACTTTTGTTTGTATAAATGATCATAAAAAACAGTTTAATTATATATAAAATATTCTGCATACCTATAGGAAAGAGCAGCAGATCAGTTCCATGTTTAAATTAGTCAGAGTATATTGGCTAATGCAGAAGCTACCTTTTAAAAAGAATTTCTGAAAAATTACTGGGCAAATTGTCACTCTCCAAGTGGACATGGGTATGCTAATTTATCAGATATGATTGTTAAATGCCTATGGTGATATTGCCTTGATTTGTATTTTAGTTCAACAATCTTCCCTGTCTTTAAAACATAAGCTGATCTCAATCTATTATCTATACTGGGAGCATATAATAATTATTAACACTGTTTATACTTGATTCAATCAGTTTATACTGATTTAATCAGTTCTGTCTTGGGATAATGCTGTAGTACAATTGCTTTATAAACTACAACATATTTTAGAAAGACTTCTACATCCACAAATTTCCAACAAAGAATTTGGAAGACTAGGAATACGTGGCTTGTTATCAAGAGGAAATGAGAGACCACATGCATTCCTTTCAAGTACAGATAATTTCAAGGTAGAATGGTTTGCCTTTCACTTCCTTCAATACTGTACTCCTAATTCTGAACTTCTGCAAACTCAAATACAGAGAAAGCTACCGGACAGGGCCCCCTTTCAGACTGTCAAAAGATTTAAGGAAGGAGCAGCTTCATTCCATTTTTTTGAGGCTTTTATAGCAGCAAAACCCCTTCTCACTGTTTTATGATTATAAATAACATTAAGGACTAATTCCTTTCTTTTATAATGGAAAAAAGGCTAATTACAGATCCCTACTATAGCTGGAAAAAGAAAAGATACACTCAGGTAATCAGTTTTGACCTAGACCAGTTCAAATGAACATTACAGATCAACTTGTATCTGGCTGAATATCACCCCAGTCATGTTCATACATTCTGTATGAATTAGTTACAACTGTTCAGTTCTAGTAGTAAGCGTATCAAATCACTAGGAGGAGGAAGAGAAGATCCCAGCATTTATTGAAAACAAAACAAATATTAATCTGCTTGGGTCAATATGACCAAAAAGGCAGAACACTTATTTGAGTCCATGCTGATATCACTTAGAAAATACAGTATTCCTCAAAAGAGAAAGTACATAGGGAGCATGCAGTTCAATGATCTCTTGATTCCCGGTTCACCCTACTTATCAAATTCTTTTGAACAAATTCTAAAGTAAAAGTATACCTCTACAATGAAGGCTTTCCGTTCAGATTCACTTTCTATTTGCTTAATGGCCACATCTTTTCCCCGCCATTTTGCTTTGCAAACTACTCCAAAGGCTCCTCGTCCAACAACCTGAATAAAAAGACAATTGGATATTTTGAAGCAACTATTAAAACATCTTGTAACTTTTCTTAATATTCTACAATGTCATAGAAAAAGCATATTTATATTCTGCAAAATGTTTGTCCAAACTTTCAACCTGTCAACCTTGAGAAACTCTTTATAGTAGTCTGCTAAGCACTTGACAACAGTTCGGTAGTCCAAGACAAGCAACACAATTACCGTATTTTTTGGTGTATAAGATGCACTGGTGTATAAGATGCACCTAGATTTTAGAGGGAGAAAACAAGGAAAAAAGTATTCTGAACCAAATGGTGTAGCATTATATTGTTTAATAAAAACCAGTGTACCAGAATACTTTTTACAATCATGTATACTTTTAAAAACCATGTATACTTTTATGTACATGTGAAACTTGACAGCTCCAAGTCTTGTGGACTTCAATTCCTAGAATTCCTCCCCAAGTCATGCTAGCTCAGAAAGGGGAATTGAAGTCCACAAGCCTTAAACTTGCCAGGTTTGAAGACTCTAGCACTCCTAACCTCTAACTCAGGTGTCCTCAAACTTAACAGCTTTAAGACTTTGTGGACTTCAATTCCTAGAATTCCTCCACAAGTCATGCTAGCTCAGAAATGGGAATTGAAGTCCACAAGCCTTAAACTTGCAAGATTTGAAGACTCTTGCATTCCTAACCCCTAACTGAAAAAAAAAAAAAACAACCGATGAGGGCAATTCATTTTGTTAGTTGTTCCTTTAGTCACAGAAATGGCTAGTGATAAAATCATTTACAATTACAGTTCCCTGCTGAGGTTGCCTTATTACTACTATGCCATGAGATTTTCAAAGACCCCTCTCTTGACTACTCCAATTTTCACAAATGAAGTGCATGGAAATATATGGAGATGATGATAAACCTGAAATACTCCTTAAAAAGAGTGTTTCTAGAGCAAGGGTCTCCAACCTTGGCAACTTTTAAGAGTTATGGACTACAACTCCCAGAGTTCCTCAGAGAGAGAGAGAGCTGCAAGTGCCGAGCTGCATCTTAGGGGGAAGCAACTACAGTACCCACCTCTGTTGGATCAGGCAGCCGTTTTATTGCCCCAAGGTTTTTCTTTCTTGCCACTCTTGGAAAACTTTTTCATGTGGGAGGAAAAGTGAGCTACACACACACACACACGCCGCTTGCCGAGGTTGGAAAAGGTTGCCAGAGGTGTGTGTGGGTAGTTCACTTTTCCTCCCGCATGAAAAAGTTTCCCGAAAAGGACAAGAAAGTGGGGAGGGGAACGGAGGGATGCAGAGAAATAATGGCTCCCCTCCCTGCCCCAAAACTATGAGGAAATAAAAGGGAAACAGCCCCAGGGTTCAGGAGAGATCCCAGGCCGGCTTGGCAGGTAAAGGGAGAGTAACCTGTGGCTACTGCCACAGCTCCTCCCCTTCCTCCTCCAGCACCACCCTCCCTCTTTCCCTTGCTGGGCGAAGTAAGGTGTCTCATTCTACCTGCTTGTGCCAGAGAAGCTCAGTCATCCAGAAAGGCAGCTCCCAGGCTGGAAGGCTGCGTGCCAAGGCTGCTCCTGAGGGGGGCATTGTCTTCCAGCCTTGCATGCGGATCCTGGGCTTCCGAGGCGGGCATTTGAACTGGGGGCGGTACCAAGCAGGTGAGGTGAGGCGTGCAGCAGCAGCTTCAGAGAAGCGGGCGGGCATCCCCTCAACTCATCCAGCCGGCAGAGGAGCCTGTGGAGCGGCTTCAATCATCCAGTGGGACGGGGCTTGGCTCCATCAGCACCCACCCCAATCTCCTGCCTTCGGGGGCACCTTTGGGATGGCGCAGCGGTTGGCGAAGGCGCTCCGAGCAGAGGGCGCCAGCTCCAGAATTCCCGAGCTGAGGCAGCTTTGCTCGGAGCGCCTTTGCCGACCTCTGCGCCCTCCCAAAGGTGCCCCCAAAGGCGAGAGATTGGGATGGGGGCTGATGGATCCGAGTCCCCTCCCACGGGCTCCTCTGCCGGCTGGATGCATTGAGGGGACGCCCGCCCACTTCTCTGAGGCTGCTGCCACTCGCCTCATTCATCCCCGGGGCTGAGCCACTGCCCTCCAGCCAAGAACTGCTGAGCGGCCTGTTCGCCACCCAACATTTGGTGTATAATGACACACCCATTTTTGATGCACCTTTTTGAAGTAAAAAGGTGCTTCTTATACATCGAAACATATGGTAGGTTTTACTTAACATTTAGACACAATTGGTGGGGTGAATAACTTGCAGGATTCTGCTAGAAACAAACCCCAAAAGAACCTTAAAAGAGAGGAGCGTAATAGAATTATATTAACCATAGCATTTTCCTTTTGTCTTATCTATTGCAATGTGTAAACTTAATCCAAAAATATTTCATTTCTGTTTGACACTGTTTATTTTGGGTCTAAAATGTATGCCGGTGGAAAATTGGAACTCAGATGGTTTGAAAATTAACACCATATTCACATTTAATATTAAACCAAGGATTAGCCATAATTTATTGAAAAGCAACATTGGCCTAGTTCTCACATCTCACAAAATGAAATCCAAACAAATTAGCAGGATGTTGTGTACCTAGCCACGGCTCATTCAGTCCAGAAAGAAAAGTTAAATCCCACAGAATCTAATGAGATATATACACACCAAAAATATTTCATAAGAGTATGTCTTTACAGCAAAAGGAGCATCAGACTTGACATAGAAAAATGTCTCAAAAAGTTTTTTTATACAAATTAAAAAGGATTTTATTGGGAGTACCATTATTATAAGACATAACTGCATGATTATTATTTCTTCATATGGGCTTAGATGATTCTAATACCAAATTCAATATAGAGAAGGTAACACAACTGGCAAACAAGTTATAGGGCTGTGCATATATGTATGCATTAATTTATTTTAAATATTTCTTAGTTAACTTCTGAAACTGAGCTATTTTAAAGTGGTTTATAATATAAACATACAATTTTAACAATATTAATATTTTAGAGTAACAAATTTTAAGTGTTAAAACCAACCAAATCTGCACCTTTTAAAACAACAGTATATTAAAAAAGCTTTATTATTAAAACCAAACTTTTCTTATGTCATTTGTTAATTCCACAATATTGTACACAAAGATGTACTATCAGATATGTATAATACAGCTTATCTTTAAGTGTGACTTCACTTATGCCATTACTAAGAACTTCCTCAGCATCACTTTCCTTGTAGAAAATAGATTTGGGATATTGATTAGATCTGTCTGAAAAAACACCTACTCATAGTTTTGGAATCATTTTAAATTCTCTAAAACCAGTATGCAGATATATTTTTAAGCAGTTCTCACTTATTTTTGTATGACACACAAGTACTGTCTTAATAATGACTTTATTATCCTGGGTGATTTTCAAAATTCTATATACATATAACTTATACTGGTAATGTATGATCTATACATTTGTTTGGCCATTTAGATCCAGAAGGTTTTCTTCCTTAGAAGCAAACAACTTTTTTGTTCTTATTATATTAAATGTAACAGACTTTTCTTTAAAAATTATAAGTTTTAGATATATGCTGTAACTGCAAGATGAAACAATTCTCATGATAGGAACTGCAACTGCAATGTTTTTTTGATCTGTTCGGTCATATCAATTTGCAACAGGTGAACTTTAAAACTAGATTTTAGGATAAAAAGCCTGGTCCTAAGCACTTAAATAAAACCCACTGGACATGTGGTTTTGTTGCATTTCTTTTAAACCGTCAATTTTTCCATCAAACTGAGAAACAGAGGCTCACTATTACCCAGTGAGTTTCCAGTTTCCCAAGTGTGAATTTATATCTAGAACTTTTCCTCCAACCTTTTGTCAACATTTTGCATCGTTAGGCAATGCCATTATTATCCTGAATATCAATTTTTTCCACTAATGGAAAGAAGTGGTTTGTGCCCACCTCGGAATAACTTGAGAAAGCATCTCGACTTGATCTGTGGCACTACTGCAAGGCTATATCTTTCTCCCCCAATATCCCGAGTAGACATTTCTTCCAAATCCAAGATCATAAGACACACAGACATCCGAGGGAAGTTTCTTCGAAATACAGGAGTTTCTCCAGAAAAGTTACGCTTAGGACCTCCAGGGTCGAGGTTCCCCCGTCCCTCCCACCATGGCAGACCCTCTCACCTCTTCCACCTCTATCGCTTTGTAGTCGATTTCTTCGAAGTTGAGCACCGGGGGGTTTTCAATCATGTCCACGGAGCTTGGAGAAGACATCCCTTCCCTTCCCACGGGGTGAAAGAAGGGGGGCGCGTCTGACCGGGGACGGGGCGGGTCTCGAGGGGCTCCCCTCGCCAGCCTGGGTCTCCGGCTCCTCTGCTCAGCAACCACAACAGCCTGGCGGAGGCACCCCCTGGGCCGCGGAATAGCCTCATACGAGGCTGTTCCGCCCGGGCTTTAGTGGGGCCGCCGGGAAGCCCAGGCCGGGGGATCCCGGCTCGTCATTTTGGCGACCCGCGCTGGAAGCCACTCACGGAGTCCCTTCTCCCTAGTTTATTTTATTTTTTAAAACCGGGCAGGCCGCGGTTTTTCTGGGGTCGCAGTTTGGGAGTCGCGCCCCTGAAGCAGGGGAAGAAAAAAACCCCGAGAGACCAAGAGGGAGAGTTGAATGAGGAGGATGGGAGCCGCCGCCACCGCCGCTCAGAGCTGAGCCACCACCGCTGCGTCCGACATTGGGACAATTTGCATGAAAAAGCGAGCCGGCTATTCTCTCCACTCTTGGGGCTCCGGTCCCCCCAACTTCTTGTTCCGCCAAGCAAAAGGCCCGACCAGGACCGCGGCCTGGTAGCAGAAGCGGCGGCCCGCCTCTTCCTCCCTCCCCGCCTCCCTCTTCCTGAAACTGCGCCGCCTTCCTCTTTTGCGAACCTCCCAGAAGGCCGCCGAGGGAGGTCGGGAGCGGGAAAACGCGACGGTGGATGCTCGGAGCTGCTCTTTCGCTCAGGAAAAGGAGGCCGGAGGGTCCGTTTCGGCGGGAGCGAAGGCTACGAAAAGGGAGAGGCGAAAGAAAAGAGAAGCCGTCGGCCAGGAGGCTGGAGACCGGCGACGGCTGCCGCTTTTCCTAACGCCGCATCCTCTTAGGACGAGCGGCTCGGGTTTTTTTCGCTCGTTTGCCATTTCCGACTGGGGAACGTAAGGATTCCCCCCCCTCCTCCTAGCAGGCGGGGGGGGGGGAGTGAAAAGCCACGAGGTCGAGCATGGAAAGGGAGATTTAGGGGGAAATGACCTGCAGAAATTGAAAGCTCCATTCCCGTGTGGGAAAAGT
Organism: Erythrolamprus reginae; assembly: GCF_031021105.1. Lineage (NCBI taxonomy): Eukaryota > Metazoa > Chordata > Lepidosauria > Squamata > Dipsadidae > Erythrolamprus > Erythrolamprus reginae. The sequence continues at coordinate 287,463,588 of NC_091950.1, forward strand.
CTCGTGGCTTTGCGCTTTTCACTCCTCCTCAGCTGGGAGGAAAGGGGGGGGGGGATCCTCCCGCCTTTTTCTCTTAAACGGAAATGGAAAACAAACTGCTTTAATTTCTGTATTGCATCTCTGAAAGCTCCGAGGGGCTCCTTTGTGGACTTCGAGTCTCCTGGCAACAATGTTATGTAAGGGGAAATTGTGTGTGTGTGTGTGCGCGTGAGAGAGAGAGACTGGCTGGCTGGCTGGCTCAAACCTCCTTGGTCGAAGGAGGGAGAGGAAACTTCAGGGCCCAGTGGTTCTCATCCTTTCTAATTAGGTCCCATAGAGTTGGCCCTCTCCGGGTCCCGTCGACTAAACAATGTCGTCTGGCGGGACCCAGGGGAAGAGCCTTCTCTGTGGTGACTCTGACTTTCTGGAACCAGCTCCCCCCAGAGATTAGGATTCTCTCCACCCTCCTTGCCTTTCGTAAACTCCTTAAAACCCACCTCTGCCGTCAGGCATGGGGGAATTGAAACATCCCCCCCTTGCCCATGTAGTTTTTATGTATGATTCGATTGTGTGCTTGTTTTTTATATACAGTGATCCCTCTATTATCGCGAGGGTTCCGTTCCAAGACCCCTCGCGATAATTGATTTTTCGCGATGTAGGGTTGCGGAAGTAAAAACATCATCTGCGCATGCGCACCCTTTTTTTTCTATGGCCGCGCATGCGTAGATGGTGGAGTTTGCGTTCCCTGCCGCCCACGCAAAGGGGAAACCCCGATTCGACTCCTCGCTGCTGCTGCGCTACCGAGCAGATCAGCTGCTGGGCGGCCGAAGGAACCTTCCCTGGGTCTTCCCCCTCTTGCTGGCAGGCGGGCGAGCGGCGGGCATCAGCGAGGAGCCGGGGTTTCCCCTTTGCGTGGGCGGCCGGGAAGACCCAGGTTGGGGGTTCGGGGGGTGCTGGGAAGCCCCCCAGGCCGTCTGCGACCTTTTTAAACAGCCGCGCCGCTTCCCAGCTGAGTCCTGAAGCCAAACGCGGAAGTGGTTTTTTTTTTTAATTAATATTTTTTTAAAAATCGCGATATAGCGTTTCGCGAAGATCGAGATCGCGAAACTCGAGGGATCACTGTATTGCGGTTTCTTTTTTTGACTTTTTAACCTAAAACTGTGATTTAGATTGCTAAATATTAGATTTGTTACTATGTACTGTTTTTACCATTGTTGTGAGCTGTGGAGAGGGGCAGCATATAAATCCAATAAATCTTATCTAATGCAGTGACCCCATAATAATAATAATAATAATAATAATAATAATAATAATAATAATAATAATTATTATTATTAATTGGATTTGTATGCCGCCCCTCTCCGTAGACTCGTTCCCTGTGTTGTGGTGAACCCCAACCATAAGTCTAGTGCCAATTCTACCAACAGAGCTTTAAGATGATTGTCAGGAAAGTCAGAAGGGACACCCCTACTGTAAACACCTGATTGGTCAGGTTGTAAAAATATGTTCCAAGGCACCAGAATAGGAGCTTTAGTTCCTAACACCATGGGAAATTTGCTTTTTCCATGGTCTTAGGCGACCCCTGTGAAACGGTCGTTTGACACTCCCCCAAGGGGTCCTGACCCTCAGGTTGAGAACCACTGCTTTAGGCCTTTTTGCCCTTTCTCCGTTGTTGGTCTTTCCTGCCACTGCTGAGTTGGCAGAAAGGGGCCGAGGTGGCACAGCAGGTAGAGTGCTGTACTGCTGGCCACTGAAGCTGACTAGATCTGTAGGTCAGGGGTTCAAATCTCATCACCGGCTCAAGGTTGATTCAGCCTTCCATTTATTTATTAGATTTGTATGCCGCCCCTCTCTGTAGACTCGGGGCGGCTCACAACAACAATAGAAAACAGTTCATAACAAATCTAATAATTTAACGATTAAAAAAAGAAAACATTGAAATCCCCGTTATTAAAGCAGACATGCACACAGACATACCATACTTAAATTGTATAGGCTCGGGGGAGATGTCTCAATTCCCCCATGCCTGACGGCAAAGGTGGGTTTTAAGGAGTTTACGAAAGGCAGGGAGGGTGGGGGCAGTTCTAATCTCTGGGGGGAGCTGGTTCCAGAGAGTCGGGGCCGCCACAGAGAAGACTTTTCCCCTGGGGCCCACCAAACAACATTGTTTAGTTGACGGGACCCGGAGAAGGCCAACTCTGTGAGACCTAATCGGTTGCTGGGATTCGTGTGGCAGAAGGCGGTCCCGGAGGTATTCTGGTCCGATGCCATGAAGGGCTTTATAGGTCATAGCCAACACTTTGAATTGTGACCGGAAATTGATCGGCAACCAATGCAGACTGTGGAGTGTTGGTGTAACATGGGCATACTTTGGGAAGCCCATGATTGCTCTCACAGCTGCATTTTGCACGATCTGAAGTTTCCAAACACTTTTCAAAGGCAGCCCCATGTAGAGAGCATTACAGTAGTCCTTCCGAGGTGGGTAAAATGAGGACCCAGATTGTGGGGGCAATATGCTGGCTCTGTCAAAAAGTGCTATTGCTAACATGTTGTAAGCCACCCTGAGTCTAAGGAGAAGGGTGGCATAAAAATTGAATGAATAAGTAAATGAATAATTAAATAAATGTCTACTCAAACCACGTGGCCATCGCAGCCTTGAGAGCTCTCGCTGCTCTCCCTACATAGTCAACGCAGAAATTGACTGAGGCCTTGGTTTCCTTTCCTGCCCTCGCTATATCAACTGCCAATAGAAAGGTTTGTGTTAAGTCCTCGACTTACAAGCCTAGCAGAAACGCAAAGTCCTCAACCTATGAGCGGCCAGGAAGACTGATGCTGAAGCCTGATTGGCTAAGCACGAGAGGCCTTTCTAGCAGGAAGTTAAAGCATTGTAATTGATTGGCTGGCTGACAGCCACACTATAAAAGGAGCTTTTATAAGTCTGTTGGCTGTTCCATTTAAGCTGAGCTGGAGTGGTGCTGAAAATGCCAGAATAAAAAGTTCCCTGTTTAAAAAGTCAAGCCTCTTCTAAGTTCTGTCAGTGCAAAGACTCAACTATCTAATAGTTTGACTGTGTTCTATTGCTTGGGGAACTGTGGATGTGGCACCTGAGGCAAAAGGTGTACTTTACAGTTGCTGAATTAAAGATGAGTTGGGATAGCTCTGGACAAGAGCCATCCCAACTGATCTTTAATTCAGGAACTAAGAGTTGGTGGGAGGAAAGAGATTGCAGGATGGAACAAAAGCTGGATTGTGATTGGGGTGGCATTCAGTTATGTTTCCCACCTCTGCGCATTCTCCCAGTCTCCCATATACTCTCCCACATGTGCCCAGTCACAAAAAAATGACTAAATGGGACAGCATGGTGGGTGGACAGGCCCACCCACAGTCAGTGCTACCAGTTCACACAAACTGCCAGAATACCACCTCTGATTGTGATCATATCTCGAGACTTAAAATGGACACCTAACAGCAAAAACGTCATCAAAAAAGCACAACAAAGAATGTTCTTTCTGCGCCAACTCAGGAACCTCAAACTGTCCAAGGAGCTGCTGATACAGTTCTACAGAGGAATGATTGAGTCTGTCATCTGCACCTCTATAACTGTCTGGTTTGGTTCTGCAACCCAACAAGACCGACACAGATTTCAGAGGATAATCAGAACTGCAGAAAAAACAATTGCTGCCAACCTGCCTTCCACTGAGGACACATATACAGTGATCCTCCGATCATTGCGAGGGTTCCGTTCCAGGACCCCCCGCAATGATCGGTTTTTCGCGAAGTAGCGCTGCGGAAGTAAAAACACCATCTGCGCATGCGCAGATGGTGTTTTTACTTCCGCAGCGCTAGCGAGGAGCCGAAGATTGGGGTTCCTGGGAAGGGGACTCAGCTGGGAAGCGGCGCTGGGGTTTCCCCACCGCCCACGCAAACTCCTCGCTGCCGCTCGCCCACCCTTCGCCCGCCCACGCCGTTCGCTCGCGCCGCTTCCCAGCTGAGTCCTGAAGCCAATTCGCTTCAGGACTCAGCTGGGAAGCGGCGAGAATGAACGGCGTGGGCGGGCGAAGGGCGGGCGGGCGCGCGGGCAGGCAGGCGGCGGACAAGCCGCTCGCTCGCGCTTCCCAGCTGAGTCCTGAAGCCAATTCGCTTCAGGACTCAGCTGGGAAGCAACGAGAATGAACGGCGTGGGCGGGCGAAGGGCGGGCGGGCAGGCAGGCGGCGGACAAGCCGTTCGCTCGCGCCGTTCGCTCGCGCTTCCCAGCTGAGTCCTGAAGCCAATTCACTTCAGGACTCAGCTGGGAAGCGGCGAGAATGAACGGCGTGGGCGGGCGGGCGCGTGGGCAGGCAGGCGGCGGACAAGCCGTTCGCTCGCGCTGCTCGCTCGTGCTTCCCAGCTGAGTCCTGAAGCCAATTCGCTTCAGGACTCAGCTGGGAAGCGGCGAGAATGAACGGCGTGGGCAGGCGAAGGGCGCGCGGGCGCGCGGGCAGGCAGGCGGCGGACAAGCCGTTCGCTCGCGCCGCTCGCTCGCGCTTCCCAGCTGAGCCCTGAAGCCAATTCTCTTCAGGACTCAGCTGGGAAGCGGCGAGAATGAACGGCGTGGGCGGGCGAAGGGCGGGCGAGCGGCAGCGAGGAGTTTGCGTGGGCGGTGGGGAAACTCCTCGCTGATGCCCGCCGCTCGCCCTCCCGCCAGCAAGAGGGGGAAGACCTAGGGAAGCCGCCCAGCAGCTGATCTGCCCGGTGCCATCTACGCATGCGTGCGCATAGAAAAAGGGCGCGCATGCGCAGATGGTGTTTTTACTTCCGGGTTGCAAAATCGCCATATAGCCATTTCGCAATGATCGGGATCGCAATACCCGGGGGATCACTGTATTGCACAAGTAAAAAAAAGGGCTGTCAAACTATCTACATACCCCTCAAATACAGGATACAAATTTTTTCAACTTCTACCCTCAAAACGATGCACACCAGAACAACAGACACTAGGACAGCTTTTCCCCAAATGCTATCACTCTGATAAACAACTAATTCCCACAACGCTGTCAAATTCTTTACTAAAACATAGTTAATATATTCTTGTCTTCCTTACTCATCTCTTTAACAATTATGACTCTAATCATGTTGCTTGTATCTTTATAATTTACATTGTTTTGTTTCCTAGTACGATTTGATTTCTTATTAGTAACCTATGGCTATCATTACCCTGTTTCCCCAAAATAAGACATCCCCTGATAATAAGCCCAATTGGGCTTTTGAGTGCATGGCAATAAGGCTGCGGCCATATTTTGGGGGTCAAAAGAAAATAAGACCCTGCCTTATTTTTGAGGAAACATGGCCTCGTGTCTTATGATTGATGAATGCATTTTTAAAAATGTAATGTATGCAATAAAGACAAATTACTTGTGTGTCCAATCACACTTGGCCAATAAAGAATTCTATTCCATTCTATTCTATTCTATTCTATTCCTCTCACAACATCACCTCCCTGCTGCATATCGTTGACAAAAGAGCCAAGAGATAAAATATTCCAGGAATGGGGACCTTGTGAAGATAACTAGATCAATATTCCCTGAAATAACAAGAGGAAAGCAACCTATTCTGTGGGAAGGGTTTGCAAATCCATTTTCAGGGTTTTCTCCAGCTTCTTTCAACATCCCTCCCGTGCCCCAACTATTTAAACATTTTTGACATTGATTGATCAATCTTATGAAAGGGTGACATTTCTATGAGCAAAGATTAAACTGTACTTTGGGACCCATAATAAGAGAATTGAAACTTGGAGATGGCAACTCAATGTACTTTTATGGCAAAATTGGAGATGTCTAACTGGTGTTGGCCCCATCACCAATGAATAACAAAGTTGGTATGAGAATGGCCTTATGGAACCTCCTCACAATAAGTGAACAATTTCTAATGCAAGGTCTTTCCCCCAGTATTGGCCTTTCCTTTCGTTTCCATTTTTATTTCTTTTTTACTGTAGACTGACTGTGGCTTACGACATCATAAAATAGAAATAAAACATTAAAAGTTAAAACAAAAAACCTAGCTAAGAAAGGAACCAATATATAAACTTGTGGTTGGCTCTGCCCCAGCTCCTGCCCCAGGGAATGTGGAGGTGGATGCAGGGGAAACATGTCATAGACCTGTGTTATTGCCGACAGAGTCAGTTCAGAGTTTAGTTTCCTTGGACGAAGAAGAAGGTAGGAGTGACTTGGAAGGGGTGGGCTTGGCACACAGCCCAGGCAGTCAATCTCCATTATCTTCCATTGATTTGGATGAAGACATCTTGGACCCACGCAAGCGCAGAATTATGCATAGAAGAAACCAAGTAAGGACATATTACAGGAGATAAGAGAGGCCACCTGTGTTTGGGTGGGGCTCCAGTAATTAGGGCTGCTGCTATAAATAGCAGCGTGTGGGTTTGGCCGTTGTGGAAGAGTATCTGATCGCAGTTCTTCAGGAATCATGTGTTGCTGTTTTCTGGACTTTGTTGATTTTTCACACGTTTGAAACCAAAGCAGAGCAAAGTGTGTGTGGGTGTGCTTCACTTCGTGGAAGAAGAAGGGCTGTGACGTTTCTTCACAGCTGCAAGCTAAGTACTTAAGGACTGATAAGGGACTTATACAAACTACCAGGTTGTTTTGGGATAAGTGCTCTTTGCAATACAAAAAGAGTGCTTCTTTTATTTTGAATTTTGTGATAAAGAACATTGTTTTGAATTTTCAAACGTGTGTGTGTCTGAAATTTGTACCTTTGAATTTTCGGGAGGCTCCCACCAGAGAGCCTGGCAGAACATAAACAAGGTGGAAGTGGGATCTTCTTAGTTTACTAACTACCTCCGCAGTTTGATTTTGTGTAGAGATTTTGGTTTTTTCGGAAGATAGCTGAATATGAAGGCAAGGGTTTTAAAGTAAAATTGGTAGATGTGTGCAAGAGGAGTTCACATGATAGCATCATTTCTCGAGTATCAGATATTCAGCCAGATGCCTCTGGGTAAGCAAAAGGTTTTGTAGCCCAAGTCAAACTAGAGAGCTGTATCCATTGACCAACCAGGGAGTTACAATGGTGTGGGTTTTCCCAGTCCTAATCCAATATATTATCTACTCTGCTGTGCTGGCAGATTTTCCAAGAGGAGGATGAAATAGTAATGTCTGGATTGATTCAATTCACCCAAATCCCCTACTCAGTTAGAATTCACTGCATATTACTGTTCTGTTGAGCTCTCTGTTAGAATCTTCCCAAAAATGCACAGATACAATTTCAGACACACACACGTTTGAAAATTCAAAACAATGTTCTTTATAATGAAAATTCCCTTAACCTAAGCCCTCTTTTGGTATAGCAAAGAGCACTCGTCTCCAAACAAATTGGTAATTTGTACAAGTCCCTTATCAGTTCTGTGATACTTAGCTTGCAGCTGTGAGGTAATTCACAGTCCTTTCACAAAGTGAAACACACTTTGCCCTGGTTTAGTTTCAAAGCGGGGAAAAGTCAGCACACAAAGATCAAAGTCAGTAAAGCAGTCACAAAACACAACGATCAGATAATCCTCCACAATGGCCAAACCCACTGGCTGCTATTTATAGCAGCCTCACTAATTACCACAGCCCCACCCAACCACAGGCGGCCTCATTTTCTTTGATAATAATCTCTCAGTTGTTGCTGCCTATGCATTGCTCTCCGCATGCGTGGCTGTATCATTAACTCTTGTTCTGAATCCAAGGAGGAGCTAGATAATCGATCTCCTTCTGAGCTGTCTGCCACATTCTCCTCCTCCCTGTCACTCATGTCTTCTTGGTCAGAGGAGCCTTCATCAGCAGATTCCACTGGGGGGGGGGGCAAAACAGGCCTGCAGCATGTGGATGTCTCCCCTACATCCACAGTCCTTGGGGCAGGAGCTGGGCCAGAGCTAACCACAACAATTACTTAATTGTATCCTAATAAAGAACAATGGCTGTCTTTGTGTTATAATAATCTGAAGCTGTATCCACACAACTTCCATTTTCTTGTGGGAAGAGAAGTGAGGCAAAGTGGCACAAAAGCTTGTCTTCCTCTCCGTGCTTCAATGGAGGTGGAAGTCATGGTGCTCTGCCATAATGTAAGAGCCCTAACTCTTCTGCACTGCCAAGGGCTGACAATATTAAAAATTTGTGGACAAAGACCTGGAGGGGACATGTTTGTCATAGTGTGAGATGGCACAGGGCAGCGCTCTCCATCTCAGAATGATTTCCAACAGATTGGCTTGCAATGGCAGAAGCTGAAACCCTTTTAAAGAGAAGGAAAACAGCTGGAGGTTATATTTTGGTAAGCTGGGAGGATGGGTTGAGGCTAGCATTATGTGCTGAAGTCCCCAACAATTAGTGATTCTTTTTGTACTAGTAAGACAGCATGTATTGTCATGTCAATACATTTTACAATTTTTTCCCTTTTCACCTTAACCGTGACATTGGGTGGAAAAAAACGAGGTGATTTTTTTTTTGTTTATGCCAGTAGCCTATGTGTATTTATTGGATAGGCTGATTAAAAAAGTGGCCTTCTGCCCTATTCTCAATGGTTCTTGTAAAGACTTATTTGACATGTTTGTAATATCTTTTTATACAGCTGGAAATCATAGAGTCAGCACTTTAAATCAGTGAAGGAGAGCTTTTACACAGAGCATCTTTTGTGGACAAGTGGGTTGAATTTTTGAGGGTTATATGTCAGGCAAACAAAGAAAACTCACCTTTAAGCAGAATGGTCAATAAGAGCCACAAAATGCTGAGTGCTTAGAAACCAACAATTGGCCTCCCGAGAGATTGCTAACTGCTTGAAAATGCGTTCTTTTTTTTTTGGTTTGTGAGTAAAATATCATCTTTGGTATTTGCAGAGAATTTCAACAACTTTCATCCTGCTGGGAAAGAGATAATTGGTTTGAACCAACAGAATTGCCATGTCATGACTTTTGATTTAGGCTCACGATATCTTTGAAGTTGTTTTCTAAGCAATTCACACACACAAACACATAATTGTGTTGCCCAGTCGGTCTGTAACACAATAACTTTTTCTTTATGCTTTCATTTTTAAAATGCAGTCGTGTCAGTAGCACCAAATAAATAATACTGAGATGCTGTGATAAAACTATAAGCTTCCATTCTTCCTGATGGAAAAATTCCTAGGACTAACAACGAAAAATTCTTCCACCTTCTGCCGACAATTCACTTTAATACTGTGGTAAGGAAAAAAAAAGACAGAAAATTCTGTGTTATCTGGATCTTCTGTACAAGTAATGAGGCTGGGTGATTAAATAATAGATGCTTAACCTGAAAGCACTTCAATCATTGTCATATAATTCTGAAAAGAACTCAAACTTTCTTGCTGTTACATTGCGTGCAATAAGTTGGCATAAGCAACTATGTATGATTAGAAAAGAACCATCCTTTATTCCACTGTACTCTAAAGCTTCCTTCAAATTGAATTTAACTCTTACTCTTTATATGGGACTCAAGCATGCTCTAAGATAAATTGGTTGCCACTGCTTTGTTCCAGAGTTCTTTTTTATTTTACCAATGTAGCTTTCAACCATTGTATTTTCTAGAGTTCTGCCATTAAATCCTAATCAAACTTACTTTGGTAAGTGGGGATGACCTTGGGAGACTCACCATCAGATGGAAGATATCACATACGTCTCCTTCTTACAGAAAGAAGGGAGCATTGGAAGTGTTTCAGAAGTGAGGAAAAATGCAAAATCATGCAAAGTTTTGTTAATGTAAAGTTTTGTTAATGTAAAGTTCTGTCTTAATATTGGAATATTGGAAGGCATTCTTGACAAATGTATATTTTCTTTTATGTATACTGAGAGCATATGCACCAAAGACAAATTCCTTGTGTGTCCAATCACATGTGGCCAATAAAGAATTCTATTCCATTCCATTCCATTCCATTCTATCTATTGCATTGCATCCCATTGCATTCCATTCCATTCTGTACAACTTCAACCACTATTCAATAGAAGTATATTTTCTTCAACCAGTAGATGGCAGTGTTTGCAATTGCATCTATGGTATATTCTAAGTCAGTGATGGCGAACCTTTTTTCCCTCTGGTGCAGAAAGTGCATGCACTCTTACGCTATTGAACAGGCATGAGTACCCTCACCCATAATTCAATGCCTGGAGAGAGAGCAAAAAGGCCTTATCCATCCCCCAGAGACCCTCTGGAGGCCAGAAATGGCATGTTTCTGGCTTCTGGTGGACCCAGTAGATCCGGCTTTTGCCCTTTCCAGGCTACAGAAGCTTCCCTGGGGCATGGGGATGGCAAAAATGCCCTCTCCCACTCCCTGGAGACTCTGGAAACTGAAAACACTCTCCCAGAGCCTCTGCGCAAGCTGAAAATCAGGTGGCTGGCACACACACATGCTAGGGCAATAGCTCAAGTGCCAGCAAATATAGCTCCGCGTGCCACCTGTGGCACACGTCTCATAGGTTTGCCATCACTGATCTATGTCTTTTTTCTGAATAAAAGTTTCCTGCTTCCTTGTGCAGTTAAGCAGAAAAGCACCTATGGACTGTGCACTGTTCTGTAGGGCTATATACAGAATTTCTAACCCTAAAATAAAAATAGTATTCCCGGTTGTGCTTCTACCTGGAAAGTCAAATAGCTGCAGAGCTTCCTTGCATTCACTATTAAATAATTTAAGAACACATAGAATTACTTCATTGTCTCAGAGCTGGAATGGACCACTAGGCTGCTGAGTCTAACAATCTGCTCAATGTAGAAATGTAGGTTAAATCATTCCTGCCAAGTATTGTTGGTTTCTTTACCTTTCACAGTGAAAGGAAATGGTAGTGAACCAAAAACGTTTATGTTCCCATGGAGAAGAATGGGAAATTAGGGTTAAAGTTTCTACAGCTTAAGCCGCTCATTCATTCATTCATTCATTCATTCATTCATTCATTCATTCATTCATTCATTCATTCATTCATACATTCATTTATTTGATTTATAAGCTGCCCAAATCCTTCAGGCCTCTGGGCCGCGTGCAACAATTAAAACATTAAAAAAACAATTAAAACCCCTAAAAACAATTATTCATATCCTCCTAGCCGGGGCAAGATGGTATGACTCACGGCCCCAGGCCTGCCACCAAAGCCAAGTTTTCATGGCCTTCTGGAAGGCCAGGAGGGTGGGGCAGTGCGGATCTCCAGGGACAGTTGGTTCCAGAGAGCCAGAGTTGCCACAGATAAGGCCCTCCCATGTGGTCCCACACACCAATACTGTCTAGCCAACAGGACCCCGAGAAGGCCAACTGTGTGGGCCCTAATCAGTCACTGGTATTATTATTGACCTGAATCTGTTATTGTTCAAATGTGTTGAGTCACAAATCCAACATTCTATCAGTCAGTTTGTTCTAGGATTAATACAGACTAGAAAGGTATAGGGATTGTAATTTAACTCATTTGAAAAGGTCCAAACATTGCTTCTTCATGCACACATGCACTCTCTTTCATAGGGAGTTGAGGGAGATGGATGGTTAAGAAGTTTGAAAAATGAATGATTAAATGAATGCATGAATAAATACCCACAGAAAGAAAGGTTTGGCTAAAATCTTCAATTAATATGCCTTCCAGAATTGCTACTGTGTAGATAACATGAGGAAAGATCTCTATTTATTCCTCTTTGAAAATTCAGACAAAGGCCATGAAAATCTTTTGGCACTTTCTGGTTCTATGTCAAATTCAAGAGCTACTTTATTGTACAGATACTATATGGGCTGTTTCAATACCAACATTATTATTATTGTTGTTGTTGTTGTTGTTGTTGTTGTTATTATTATTATTATTATTATTATTATTATTATTATTATTATTATTTAGATTTGTATGCCGCCCCTCTCCGCAGACATTATTCCTATACTGTTAGAATATAATAATCATTTGATATTGAAATTCACTGAAACCTCAAAATAAAATGTGGATCAGATCACAGTTGCTTCGACATTACTCGTTCCTATGAAGATGAGAACTTGCCTCAACATATTTGCCTAATAAGGAGACATCTGTCAACATACTGGACTTTGGATGACAAGGAGGAGAGATTTGCTTTCAAAATACACTCATTTACAAAACACAGCTGGGGAGGCTGGTCTTGTAAATTGAGTTGGGAAAATACTGTAAAATTGAAATTATAAGACTAAAGAGTAACTAATGGAGAGAAATATTCCCTGTATCTACTGTATTTTTCAGTGTATAAGATGCACCTTTTTGCCCCCCAAAAGAGGGTGGAAATGTCAGTGCGTCTTATACACCGAATACAGAAATTTTTGGCCTCCTGAAGCCCCACTGGTGCACCCCATTTTTGCTAAAAATGGGGTGCCCAGTGGGCAGAGCACTCTTGGAGATGAAGGAAGGCAAAAATACCTCCACCATTGCAAAAAAAGGGTGAAAATTGGTGTTTTGCCTTCACCCAACCCCTAGGAGTGCTCTGCAGGCTTTCCAAACTGTCTGCATGCCCTGTTTTTGAAAAAAAAGAGTGAAAAATGGTCTGTTTTTTGCAAAAATGGGGGTATATTTGCCTTCTAATTACCTGATCTAGCATGACTGGAGGAGGAATTCTGGAAGTTGAAGTCCACAAGTCTTAAAGCTGTCAAGTTTGAAGTTTGTAAAAAGGATAAAGTATTCTGCTACACTGGTATTTTATTAAATAATATATTACTACACTGGTTCAGAATACGTTCCCCCCTTGTTTTCCTCCTCTAAAATCTAGATGCATCTTATACTCCTGTGCATTTTATACTCCAAAAAAGGGATGTAGGCTTTTTATATAGTGGGTTAAAATTGTTTTTAATTGTTTTTTGATGTTCAGCTTTTTTGTTGTAAGCTGCCCAGAGTCCTTCAGGAGTTGGGTGGCATATAAGCTTAACAAAGAAACAAACAAACAAACAAACAAACAAACAAACAAACAAACAAACAAAAATGTGGTAATTATAGATTACTTTGTTTCAGTTCTTTTTAAAAGTATTATATACTAGATTTGAATTGTGGTTCAATAGGAATGAAAATAATGGTAGACAAATGCATTCTTCTAAATATATTTGTGTGTGTGTGTGTGTGTATACCAGTCTTCATTTTGGTTCTGTAACGTCATAGAGTACTTGGTGGTTAATAGATTGCTTATGTCCTGACACAAAGGATTTTGTCAGTGCGTTGCCTGAATAATTCAAAGATTGTGAAAAGTATAAAATATATGCAGGGTTATCTCTGACTTATCTCTGAAGTTACCTAATTAATTTAAGCAAACTTGAACATGACTGTTTCATGACTGACTTATTAATGATCCCAGTCAAAGATAATCTGATTGAAGCTGAACTTCTGCTAAACTGACAAATTCATCACAAGGTTAAATATTTAAAATTGGCATTTTTTTTTGGAGGGAAGGGTGTTCTTTCTTACTGGAGAAGAAAATGGCCACCTACTCCAGGATGCTGGCAAAAATTAAAATGAATATTTACAACCAAATGGTGGAAGTTTATTTTATTTATTTATTTATTCTATTTATTTATTAGATTTGTATGCCGCCCCTCTCCGTAGACTCGGGGCGGCTCACAGCAATAATAAAAACAATGTATAACAAATCTAATAATTTAAGAAAAAAAAACACTAAAACCCCCATTATTAAAAACAAACATACACACAAACATACCATGCATAAACTGTATACGGCCTTGGGAGATGTTTCAATTCCTCCATGCCTGACAGCAGAGGTGGGTTTTAAGGAATTTACAAAAGGCAAGGAAGGTGGGGGCAGTTCTAATCTCCAGGGGGAGCTGGTTCCAGAGGGTCGGGGCCGCCACAGAGAAGGCTCTTCCCCTGGGTCCCGCCAAACGGCATTGTTTAGTCGACGGGACCCGGAGAAGGCCAACTCTGTGGGACCTAATTGGTCGCTGGGCTTCGTGCGGCAGAAGGCGGTCCCGGAGATATTCTGGTCCGATGCCATGAAGTTAACAGCTAAGGCAATATTTTTCAACCTGGATATATGGATATTTTGGATATATGGATTTCAACTCACAGAATTCCTCAGCCAACTTCACTGGCTAGGGAATTTTGAGAGTTGAAATCCACATATCTTAAAGTGACCAAGGTTGGGATTGAGAAACACTGAATTAAGGCAAGAAGGAATCTAAAGAACTAGGGGCCAAAACAGACATTTCTAGGCTAAATCCAGAAGAGAGTCCAACTACTGATATGATAAGAGGCAAAAGGAAAATCCATTTCCATATACAATTTATATCAGAATCATGAATCAAGGTAAACTTGAAGATGTCAGAACAAAAATGTTAAAAATGAATATTGACATCTTAAGAATCAGTGGTTCTAAATTGTCACTCGGGAGACCAGTAAATCTTTTACTGTGGACAAGAAAATAGTAATATAAATGGAGTAGCCATAATTGTTAACAAATAAATACTAAAGTCAATGCTTTCATAGAACCATATAATTGATGGGATGAATATTATAGTGGTCCAAGTCAATGCTACAACTACAGATGTAGAGGATATTAATTCTGATTGGTTCTACCTGGACTTGTAACAACAACAAAAAAAGGAAATGGTGACAGGAAAAATTATCCAGGCAATTTCCAAAGAAGAGTGAAAAGAGACATGGAGTTATATCCAATTAAGTAGATCAAAGAAATGGAGGGTAAAATCGATTTGGAATGGCAATACTGTATATTTAAGAAAGTTAAAGAAAAATTAGTTAACTATTTTTTGGAAGCATGCACAATAATGAAAGACAATATAAAAATTAGCAGAAGACTAAATAATTAGATCCTATTATGAATAGAAATGTCAGCTTAAAAGAACTCAAAGAAGCAGTTACTGACAGATAAAGCTGGCAAACTGTTGTTTATTAGACAATAGTGGAAATTTAACAATATTCCCTTCTCATGCTCCCCAACATACCTACTTAATAGACAGTTTTGGGTCTATTGATGAGGTTTTGAATTAAAAGAGCAGATCTTAACAGGTTCTGACTTCAACATTTGGAAACAAGTGGGTCTTGGATGGAGATGGAGCTCAGAAAAAGCAAAAGAGCTTGGAGGTTTGGAACTCTCAAATAATCAGTCAGCTGCGGATGCAGAGAAGGTAATTGAGTCACCCAACTTAGAGGTTAAACAGGAAAAGTTTCTCACTTGGGCAGCAAAATCAAGGGAGTAGAATAAAAAGGCATAGTGAAAATCACGAAAGGCAAGATTCAAGAAAATAACGGTCCCAGAGTCAGTGTGATGAAGGAGAAGCTTGATAAATAAAGTTCCAAAGTTGAGGCTAAGCATGCACTGGCTCTTGGGGGTGGGGAAACTCTCTTTTTCTTGAATTCTTGCGTTCCTACAGAGTTATGAGATGTGTAGCCACCATAAAGCCCTTTTATATATGTTTGACCTTTTCTGTGTGCAGTTGCTGTCAGAAAACCCAGAACTTCTGTTTGGCTTGATTCTGATTCATCAAGTAATAGAATCTGGTTTGGAGGGAATTTTTTATATCCCTTCACAAGGCAATTTTTTTGAAATTTTCAACAAACCAACTGCTAAGGGACATGCTGAAGGTGAACAGTGAAGAGACACTCTTTCTTTTTTTTGGGGGGGAGGCAAACTTCTCTTCAGTAGCTAAGATTACTTCCTCAGATTTATGTCTCAGAATGAGAAATGGCCATTACAGTGACTGACACTTCTGATTATAGAAAGCCTTACTCAAATTTGTGATCCTACAAATTTGATTCTTGAACCCCAGGCAATCGAATTCAAACACAGACTCTGTCTTCATTTGTTGGGTTTATGTTTCTTTTTATTTGCATACTTATTATTATTATTCTTTTGAATGTTTATTTGGAATGACCAGACTCCAGAAGAAAATATGTTTGAATTTGAATACTTTATCCATATGTATCAGAATGTCCATATGAGTCTTGATCACCTTCTAGAACAGGACTGTAAAACTCTCAGCTCACTGTCCGGTTGCTGTCACACGCTGGCCATGCCAACGCCCGGTTTAGCAAAAGGGGAAAAAGTCCCACTACATCATGTGACACCAATGTGATGATGTGAGTTTTACACCTTTGTTCTAGAACATAGAATTGTTCCATTGAAATTGCTAGAGCCACAGTAATATACTTTTCTGCCTTGCGAGATTGAATCTAAGTATGACCTGAACCTAAAATAACAAACCCCCATGTTGGGTACCATGGGTGGATTCTTGAAGTGCTGCAAAGTCCCTGAGGGGAGCGATGTCTTCAGAGGGACTTAGGGCAACCCAGCCATGGGGGGTCACTCACGAATGCTAGAAAGAAGACTTGGACACATCTCTCTCTGGGTGAAATGACACAGTATTGAGCTGTGCACCTCCTTTTATTGGGGGAATATGCAAATGGGAATGATTACACATACATGTCAAGTGATATACAAACATCCAATAACGTAACTCTAAGATATGACACAACTTCCGAGTCCTTCCTATCTCCATATGGCACATAACCAGTTTTCCACTGAACAAATGTCTCTTATGGCCAATTTCCTGGGACCTTTTGTTGTTTTACATAGCTATCTCCTGTTTACCACAAAACAAGGTCTTTTATCACAGCCTTCGTCCTGTTTACCCCAGGCAATGTAAATTGCATCCTTTGATCACACAGTTCTTTTCCTGTCGACACGTTCTTGTTATCCGAGGAGAGTTGCTTGAACTGTTTTATGGCCAGTCACTTCCTTAAGCAGATTTCACCAGAAATGCAGACTCACTATGTGACCTACGTGCAGTCCTGTCCTGGCTAATGGAATCGGAGTGTATAAGGCATTTATGTCAGAAGTCCAGATATAGTGTAATCCTATCCTAACATGCTATGGCAGCTACAGGTTCTAACTTACCTCGCCACTGGTTCACTTCCTTCTGCGCCTCATGGGCATACATGCATTTTGTATGCATGCACAGTATTGAAAATTCAAAAATAATTCCAAGAAAAGCCATAAATAAGATGGCGGTGCATGCACAGTACTGGAAACTTGGCTTCTGTGCATGTGCAGAAGGAAAGGAAAAATATCAGAAAAATCCCCCCTCCAAAAAAATCCCCAAAAAAGATGATGGTAGCCACAGACCAGCACCAATGGAACTGGCTCCTTGACATCACCAGCAGTTTGCTACTGGTTCGGGTGAACCAGTCCAAATCGCCAGGAACTCACATCTGCTGGGTACCTTCTAATTAACTTACAGTTTCTTAGTACAGTAGAACCCCGACTTACGAAACTAATTGGTTCCGGAAGGAGGCTCGTAAGTCGGAACGCTCGTATGATGAAACATTGTTTCCCATAGGAAACAATGTAAAGTCAATTAATCCGTGCAACAACAAAAAAACCCGCTGCCGCCGAACGCGGAAGTTAGCGTTCGGCTTGCCCCCGAGCCCCCCAGGCCGGCTGCGACATTTTAAAACACGCGCGCCGCTTCGCAGCTGTCTCCTGAAGCCGAATGCTAACTTCCGCGTTCGGCTTCAGGAGACAGCTGCGAAGCGACGCGCGGGATATGAGCGCCAAGGAGCTGTCTCCTGAAGCCGAACGCGGAAGTTAGCGTTCGGCTTCAGGAGACAGCTCCTTGGCGCTCGTATCCCGAATGTGAGCTCGGGAGGCGAACAAAAATGTCGCTCCCCTCCCAGCTTTTATCTCGAGTAGCTCGTAAGTAGAGCTGCTCGTATGTCGAGGTTCCACTGTATATGACTTGCTGCACATCATAGTGTTTTGTTATACCAAATCTTGGATTATGTTCTATAATATATGAAGAACAGTATGATGTTCGTCTATTGTGTTTGAGGAGGACCTTGACATCTAATGGGTTGTGGGCTATATGCAATGTGTCCACAGATGTCTGGTAAGACCTATGCAGGCATGAAATGTCCTGCCACAAGTTGGGCAGGCATGTGTGGGCACCATTGTTGCAGCATTTGCATTTGCAGCCCAGCCACTTCTCTACTGCTCTGAATGTTCCAAATTTGTACAGTGATACCTCGTCTTAAAAATGCCTCGTCATACAAATTTTTCGAGATACAAACCCGGGGTTTAAGATTTTTTTGCCTCTTCTTACAAACTATTTTCACCTTACAAACCCACCGCCCCTGCTGGGATGCCCCGCCTCCGGACTTCCGTTGCCAGCGAAGCACCTGTTTTTGCACTGCTGGGATTGCCCTGAGGCTCCCCTCCATGGGAAACCCCACCTCCTGACTTTCGTGTTTTTGTGATGCTGCAGGGGAATCCCAGCAGCGCAAAAATGGGTGCTTCACTGGCAATGGATGTCCGGAGATGAGGTTTCCCAGAGAGGGAAGCCTCAGTGAAATTGCAGCATCGCAAAAATACAGAGGTCCAGAGGTGGGGTTTCGAGGACTTCGGTGTTTTTGCGATGCTGCGATTTCACTGCTGCTCCCTTCTCTGGGAAATCCCACCTCCAGTCTTCCGTTGCCAGCAAAGTGCTCATTTTTGTGATGCTGGGATTCCCCTGCAGCATCACAAAAACACGGAAGTCAGGAGGTGGGGTTTTCCATGGAGGGGAGCCTCAGGGGAATCCCAGCATCGCAAAAATGGGTGCTTCGGCTGGCAAAAGGGGTGAATTTGGGGCTTGCACACATTAATCGCTTTTCCATTGATTCCTATAGGAAACATTGTTTCATCTTACAAACTTTTCACCTTAAGAACCTCATGCCGGAACCAATTAAGTTTGTAAGACAAGGTATCACTGTATTTGTATTTATTAGATTTGTATGCCGCCCTTCTCCGAAGACTCAGGGCGGCTAACAACAATATAAAAAGACAATGTAAACAAATCTAATATTAAAAACTATCTAAAAAACCCCAATTTAAAGAACCACTCATACATACAAGCATACCAAGCAATGCTCTGAATGTTCTTCTGGCTCAGATGTCTGGCAGCCTTGGTGGATCATCATACTGATTAATGTATAGCTATAAATGAAGAACAGCTATTCTTCCCACTAATGTCAATGGCGGAATAATTTCTAGATCTTACCCAACATTTGGAGTTTTATTAAGTAAAGTCATTAATAGGCCCTGAGTGGGTTGTTTATTTAACACATGAACACTTAACCTTAAAGCCCTATATAATCCCGAACAGTATATTAAAAACTGTAGAATTTGTTCATGACTAAACCACTACCTCCTCCTCCTCTGAAAGACTGCAGGGAAACATGGTCGGTGAAATGTGTGGGCCTAAACTTTAGGTCTTTTGTTTAAGCATTTGTGCTTTTGGAATGAGCTTCAGGATAAAATTGATTCCTTGTGCCAAAACATTTTCGAGAATTCAGCCCAAATATGTATGAATTGGGGTTCCCCCTCCCAGGATCTCTGCAAAGATAAGCACGCAGTTTATTGCTTAATACCAAAAACAAACAAGTAGCAAAGGTTCTGAAATTTCTCATTCCAGATAGTTGAAGAGAGTTGCTCTGTATTCATTTATTTATTTATTTATTGATTGATTGGATTTGTTTGCCGCCCCTCTCCACAGACTTGGGGCGGCTAACAAAAATGATAAAAAACAACATGTAACAATCCAATTTAATAAAACAACTAAAAACCCTTATTATAAAAAACAAACATACACACAAACATACCATACAACTTGTAATGGCCTAGGGGCAGGAATATCCTAACTCTCCCATGCCTGGCGACAAAGGTGGGTCTTGAGTAATTTGCGAAAGACAAGGAGGGTGGGGGCCGTTCTAATCTCTGAGGGGAGTTGATTCCAGAGGGCCGGGGCCGCCACAGAGAAGGCTCTTCCCCTGGGGCCCGCCAAACAACATTGTTTGGTCGACGGGACCCGGAGAAGGCCAACTCTGTGGGACCTTATCGGCCGCTGGGATTCGTGCGGTATCATGATCCATAAGAAAACCTAAAAAATTGTCCCTAATCTGAGAGGAGATGGGAGGGGGAAAAGGAAAGCAAACAAAATCTCTGAGTTTTGATGGCTAAGACAATTGGCGCCAACCTGCCTTCCATTGAGGACCTGTATACTGCACTAGTCAAAAAGAGGGCTGTGAAAATATTTACTGACTCCTCGCATCCTGGACATAAACTGTTTCATACCTATTGCATCAAGCATTACTGGCAGAGCAAGACTTCTAAAAAGTCCTGTAGACTCTGATAAAACATATTGAAAACAGGAACAATATAAATTTTCCTTTCACATTCTCATCTCCTATAGCAAGCTTTGCAGTCTAAAAAATCTGTCATGGTAAGAAACATAGTTGTTTAAAAAAGATATTACCCTTGGGTTTTATAAGTTTAATTAAAGGGGATGCCTATGTGTTTAGGCGTATAGCTTTCCTTTAAATTTGACTTTTCAAATAAAATAGGCATTTCAGATTATGTACTACACTACATTATTATTATTTAAATAAAATGTAACAAACAGAAATTGCATTGATTTCCATGTTCTTGTTGAGTGGGAAAGCACATTATTTTCCCCACAAGGTGGTAGTGTGGTACCATGATTACTTAACTTTTTACTTCTTGCAGATTCATTTGTTCTGAAACTCATTTTTAGACTGTTCAATGAGAACATTTGAAAAATTAATCATTTCTAAAAAATACTGTGATCACCATGTTACTGTTTTTATTTTGTAAACTGAATATAGATTCTGTTACAAGCCTTTTGCATTACTTTCTTACACATTTTTTGTTTTTAAAACTTTCATTTGCAAAGGTTTCTTTGTGAAAAAGATTTTTTTAAAAATGTTTTGAAATGCAATCAATGATTGCTGGAAACTTGGATTGAAATTCTGAAATGCTTATTGGGAAAGGGTGTAATTGAATTCACTGTGATTGTTAGTTGTTTTGAAGAGTAATTCACCAAATGCAAAAGCAAGGTTTCGATTTGTACTAGCATACATACAGTGCCGCAGTGCTTAGAATACAGTATTGCAGGCAAATGCTGTCCACAGTCTGGAGTTTGATCCTGACAAACTCAAGGATAACTCAGCCTTCCATCTTCTGATGTAAATAAAATGAGGACCCAGATCATTGGGGCAAAAGTTGACACTGTATCCTGCCCAGAGAGAGCTATAAAGCACTACGGTCAGTATTATAAAATGTGGTAATAAATGTATATATTGAAAAAAACATTAACTGTTAGTTCCATTCACATCATGTAGTATTATTATGATTCAAAATACAGTGTTCCCTCGATTTTCGCGGGTTCGAACTTCGTGAAAAGTCTATACCATGGTTTTTCAAAAATATTAATTAAAAAATACTTTGTGGTTTTCCCCCCTATATCACGGTTTTCCCTGCCCGATGATGTCATATATCATCACCAAACTTTTGTCCACCTTTAATAAATATTTTTTTAAAATAAATTTTAATAAAGAAACATGGTGAGTAATAATCTAAATGGTTGCTAAGGGAATGGAAAATTGCAATTTAGGGGTTTAAAGTGTTAATGGAAGGCTTGTGTTACTGTTCATAGCCAAAAATAGTGTATTTACTTCCGCATCTCAACTTCACGGAAATTTAACTCTCAGAACGCATCCCCCGTGAAAATCGAGAGAACACTGTACTACTAAATCATATGATGTAGGCCAGGGGTAGGGAACGTTGGCTCTTCTGTGACTTGTGGACTTCAACTCCCAGAATTCCTGAGCTAGCATGATTGGCTCAGGAATTCTGGGAGTTGAAGTCCACAAGTCATAGAAGAGCCAACGTTCCCTACCCCTGATGTAGGCAGTCCGTGATTTATGACCTCAATCGAGCCCAAAATTTCCATTGCTAAACAAGACAATAGTTAGTTGTGCCGCATTGTATGACCTCTTGTGCCATAGTCATTCAGAGAATCATTGCAATGAAGTGAATCATATGGATGTTAAGTGAATGTAGCTTTCACCATTGACTTTGTATGTCAGAAGCCAGCTGAAAAGGTTATAAATGATGGTCGCATGATTGTGCAACAATGCAATTGTCATAAACACATGTCAGTTGTATTGATAAGACAGAGTGGCTGTGGGTTTTGCCTCCCAAGGACAATTCCATCTGTCCATCCATTACCCTGGGGGGGAATTACTGACCCCCTCAGAGAGGGTCCGCAACTTGGGCATCCTCCTCGATCCACAGCTCACATTAGAGAACCATCTTTCAGCTGTGGCGAGGAGGGCGTTTGCCCAGGTTCGCCTGGTGCACCAGTTGCGGCCCTATTTGGACCGGGAGTCACTACTTACAGTCACTCATGCCCTCATCACCTCGAGGCTCAACTACTGTAATGCTCTCTACATGGGGCTACCTTTGAAGAGTGTTTGGAAACTTCAGATCATGCAGAATGCAGCTGCAAGAGCAATCATGGGCTTCCCCAGATATGCCCATGTCACACCAACACTCCGCAGTCTGCATTGGTTGCCGATCAGTTTCCGGGCACAATTCAAAGTGTTGGTTATGACCTATAAAGCCCTTCATGGCATTGGACCAGAATATCTCCAAGACCGCCTTCTGCCGCATGAATCCCAGAGACCGGTTAGGTCCCACAGAGTTGGGTTTCTCCAGGTCCCGTCGACTAAACAATGTTGTCTGGCAGGCACCAGGGGAAGAGCCTTCTCTGTGGTGGTCCCGACCCTCTGAAATCAACTCCCCTCAGAGATTGGGATTGCCCACACCCTCCTCGCCTTTCACAAACTCCTTAAAACCCACCTCTGTCATCAGGCATGGGGAAATTGATTCCCCAGGACTGTCTTCGTTTTATATATGGTTTGTATGAGATGTATGATTGTTTTTATATTGAGGGTTTTAAATTGTTTTAATTAATGGATTTGTACTATTTTTCTTGTTGCGACCTGCTCCGAGTCTCCGGAGAGGGGTGGCATACAAATCTAATAAATAATAATAATAATAATAATAATAATAATAATAATAATAATAATAAGTTGTCAAGCGCCTGAATTCTCTTCATGTGGAATGTCGCAACAGTTATAAGTGTGAAAACTGTTCCTAAGTCGCTTTTTTCAGTTCTGTTTTAACTTTGAATGGTCACTAAACAAGTGGTTTGTAAGTTGAGGACTGCTTCAGTGGTGGGTTCCACTTACCTTCCCTACTGGTTTGCATTATGTTGGAAGTGTGCGTTTCAGGTCGGGGAAATGACCTTCTGCACACGCGCAGAAGTCTTTGTGCATGCACAGAGAGTTATTGGCCAGCCACTTTCAAGTAGTGGCAATCAGAGGATCAGTTCAGTGGTATGGCCAGCCAACCATCGCTACTGGTTTGGCAAGTGGGGGCAAATTTCTGCCACCGATTTAGGTGAACCAGTTCGAACCAGTAGCAACCCACCACTGGATGATTTACATTGCTATTGTATGGATCAAGAAAATCACAATCGAGAAAAATTATGATTACGTCAGCTTCAACCACAACAACAGACGAGCATACAACAGATACAAACTTAAAGTAAACTGCTCTAAACTCGACTGGAGGAAATATGACTTTAGTAACTAAGTAGCTGATGCATGGAATTTACTACCTGACTCTGTAGTATCATCACCTAACCCCCAAAACTTTACTCTTAGACTATCCACATTTTCCCTGATTCCTAAGAGGTCAGTAAGGGGCGTGCATAAGTGCACCAACGTGCCTTCCATCCCCTGTCTTAATGTTTTCCTCTTACTAGTATCATATATATAAATATTGTTATATCTTTGTATACCACCAATACATACTTGACAAAACAAACAAGCAAATAAATATTTCTTTTTGATAGTGGCATGTGGATTAAGTGTAGACACCAGAATTCTAAAAGCCACAAGGGAGAATTCTGGTGAGGGAAGAAAGGTCTTACACACACACAAAACACCCACCCACCAATATAATATTTAGAGTACATTGTTACACTGGCCTGTTGAAATGTTTATAATATTCTCAATTCTCAGTTTTGGATTCTGGACAATTAGGCAACACCATTTTGTTCCCTACAAATTGGGCTGTCAGCACAGAATACCTCACAATGATTAGTAATAAACATTTTGATTTTATTTTTTTGTTTTTTAGATGACTGACCTGTCAAAGGTGTATTCATTTTTGATTAGTTGGTTAGATATTCAGGAGTACTTCTGACAGAAACAATCACAGCTCAGTTACACTCAGCAACATAAAATGTCCTGCACTTTTGAAGCCCAAATTAGAGGAGGCAAAAAGTCACAGATGCACTTTCAACTCTTCTCAGGAAAAAAATGGCACCAATATACAGGTAGTCCTTGACTTACAACAGTTCATTTAGTGACCATTCAAAGTTAAAACAGACTTATGATTTTTTTCAAAGTTATGATCTTTGCAGCACTCCTATAACTATGTGATCAAAATTCAGATGCTTAACAACTGGTTCATATTTATGTGTCCCAAGATCTTGTGATCTTCTTTTGCAGCTTTCTGATAAGCAAAGTCCATGGGGAAGCCAAATTAACTTAACAACTGGATAACTAACTTATCAATGGCAAGAAAGATCGAAAAATGGGGCAAAACTCACTTAACAAATGTCTCACAACATAAACTTTGGGCTCAATCTATCTATATTCATATTTATTCCATCACACATATCACACATTTGTTATTGGTCAGGATCAAATATTTTCACATTGCTCTTTAGTAACTATGATAAAATTATTAATCATTATGTTGAGCCTTTTAGCTTGGAACTTGAATTCAGATATACAGTGCTTGTTTAAGAATTCCTAGAACAGAGAGGAAGATTCTGGAGAATTTCCTAATCTAATGTTATGTTCTCATAAAAGAAGATGGAGAAAAAGCTACTAAAGTACCAGAGCTTCAGGAAGGTCTTAAGTTGAATTTGGAACCTTATCTATCAAGAGCTGTGGTGGCACAGTGGTTAGAATCTTGTATTGCAGGCTAACTGGGTTTAAATTGCCAGGAATTTCATTCCTTCTATCTTGATTGGATCAAGGTCGACTCAGTCTTCCATCATTCTGAGGTCAGTAAAATGAGGATTCAGATTGCTGGGGGTAATATGCTGATACTTTAAAAGGGCTGTAAAGCACTTTGAAGGGAAATATAAGTCAAGTGCTATTTACTCAGTGGTGGGTTGCTCCCAGTTCGGCCTGGCTTGGTGAACCGGTAGCGGCAGCGATGGGAGGCTCTGCCCACCCACCCGGCATGCTTCTGCACATGTGCAAAAGCTTGCCTGCATGTGTGAACTGGCAGCAATGGGTTTTAGAACCCACTACTGCTATTACTAAATGACTGTCTCTTATCTATTAGGATGTTACTGGTACCTATTATTACGGTATCACTTACTACAGGGTTGCTAGCCATGGTCCTGAATTCAAGCAAAGGATCTTGGAACTGGACCTGCACAGCTGCATATGTCAACCGAGGACTATCGAGCTATGAGGCCCATTCAAGGTACACGATTCACTTCTCCAAAGGGAGTCTTGGTTCCCATCTAGGAACAGATGGGAACCATTGCTCAAATCTTCCTCTTCCTCTTCCAAATTCAATATTGTGTCATATGTACTGTAGTTGCTATCAATAGGCCTTCTTGCTGAGTCTGAAAAGGGACAGGAATGGAGATGGGCAAGAACAAGTTTCCCTTTTAAAACAAAGAAGACATTGGTTTGTATCTGCCCTAAAAGCAAAGTGACAGCAGAAGGATGAGTTATAGGGGAAAGGAAGGAAGGAAAAAAAAAAGCAGAGTTGGAGGCAGAAAATGAAAATCAGGAAAGGAGATAGGAATAGACAGTTGGGAGGGAATCTTACCTTGCATCTTTTTTGATATCAGAGGAATCCAGGAAGCTAAGAAAGAAAGGAAAAATTGTACTTGAGTATCAAAACTTGCATGTGGTCATCCAGGCAAGGAGGGTGGGGGCAGTGCGAATCTCTGGGTGGGGAGCTGATTCCAGAGCCCCCCACCAGAGAAGGCTCTTCCCCTTGGCCCTGCCAAGCGACATTGTCTGGTTGACAGGACCTGGAGAAGGCTGACTCTGTGGGACCTAACCGGTTGCTGAGATTCATACGGTGGTATCCTTAGTCTGGTCAGCTTCAGCACATTATTTTATCCCCTGGTTAGGGCTTAAAAAAACCTTATTCGGAGTGAGTAACAATGAAAGAGTTTGCAAGCAGGTAAGAGCTGGGAACATTGTTAGGATTTGGTTAGGGCTGGAAAAAAACATTTGAAGCAAATAGAGCAATGAAAAAAACCCTGCAAAGACTTAGGGTTTGGAAAACATTCTTTGCAGAGAGTAACAATGAAAGAGCCTGCAAGGTAAGAGCTGGGAAGATTCTTAGCACCTAGTCAGGCTGAAAAAAAAACTTTGGAAAAGCTGCATTCAGAGTATAAGATGCACCCAAATTTTCAGCCTTTCTTAGGGAGGAAAAAGATACGTCTTATACTCCAAAAATACGGTAAGTAGCTGCTAGTGGGAAAATGTATAAAAGAAAGAAAGGAAATAAAAGTAAAGATAAATAAGCTGTTTATAAAAAAGACAACCATAGGCTACTCTTGTGACAGTATTCCATACTTAGAGCAACCATTGGACTATGAGTGGAGAAATGTGAGTGTCGATTCTACCTTATGCCTAAAATCAGCAGAGTGATTTTGGGCCAGTTACCGGTACTCACTCAATTTTCAGCTTCTGGAAAGTAGATAATTGTAAAAAAAAAAAAAGTGAAACTTGTTAAGGCAGTCACCAGGAGTCAACACCACCAGGACCCAAATTAAATTGTTAATTATATTGGATGAGAAATAAATAAAAATAAAATCAGCCTGTCCTCCATACTGAGATACTAAATTTCCTAGAAAAGAAGCAATTTTAAAGAAGAAAACTTGTATTAGAATTTTTCAGTTTATAATTCTGAAGCAGTAGCAGTGAGGGTAATAATTCTCCAGACTGAGTAGAAATTGTGCTACTTGTAACTAAATAAACTCAATGATATGGCATTCTCTAATGTTGGCCTGCAGATTGAAATGCTAAATTTTAGTTTCTTTGTTGCATATATCTATCCAAAGGGATTTCAGGAGTACAAGAAAATAATGGTGAGCACATTTTGAAAGTTCTCCCATTTAATAGATTAAACCTCCCAAATATAACCCTGTCTGTTGGTAACCACCTGGGAATCTTGATTCTTTGGAACCATTATCTTCCAGTAATGAAACAATTAATGTTGGATTCATGGAGGCAGTTATTCACCTGGGAAAATTATCTCCAGGAAATTGGTCTCAGCAAATACTCTTTTGTTATGTCTTGGTGCCTTATGAGGAGCATTCTGATGCTTGAATCCAGATGGGTTATGGACCTATCTATGCACGAAGGTACGTGTTTGTATGAAGCATGTTGATGATTTCCAGGTTCAAGTCCTGCAGGCATAACATTATGGATGGGTCAGGTCTGTTTCTGAAAAACCAGATCCTAAATATGGTTTCCTTTCCAAATTCTCTTTCCAAGATAATACTTTGCTCATGTTCTTCAATATGAGTTCAAAGATCACAAAATAATGTATATCAAAACATGTCATTTAAAATATTGATGTTCAAACATCATGAAATGTCAACTTTAGGTGTAAAGTTAAATCTTAAACTTTCAAAAAGCTGATACTGAAGCTATACATAATTTTGCCTAAGTATATTTAAATTGCTTATCTAGATGACTGGCTGCTATGTTTTGGAATATTGTTTGAAGTAAATACTGTATACCACACTTTTGGATAGAGATTATTAATTAAATATTGCATCTGCCTTTCTGCAAATAATCAATTTCCACACATCTGCGGCAGCATAAATAAAAGTATTGATGTTCATAAGAAAATGTAAAATTTAAATTAAAACAAATGTTTTATTAGTAAAAATTGTTTATATCAGTTTCGTGCCTTTCCTGTCTTTGTTTTATCAGAATTAATTCAACACACACAATAGCAATCACATCTGATTAAGATGTATTTTGGTTAATAGCACCTTGAGTTTTCAATGGCTTTTAAAACTTTCAAGTTTGTTTTGTCTGAGTCTTTTCTTTATATTTTATAATTATACTTTTCTTCAGAGCACAGAACTATTTAGACAATTTAACTGCCTCTGAAAATTAAAAAAAAACATAGAACTAGACAGACAATTGAATTAAGTTTAAGTTTAAGTTTAAGTTTAATCAGATTTGTATGCCGCCCCTCTCTGCAGACTCGGGGCGGCTCACAGCAACAGCAACACAATGTACAACAAATCCAATATTTAAATTAATTTTAAAAACCCCACAAGTTAAAACCAATCATACACACTAGCGTGTATCCTGTTGACAGGAAAACCTGCTTATCTTCCTTCAGAGCACTTTCACACACAATATGTTTTTTGCATGATCTCATAAAAGATGAAACTGTTAAGATATTCATGAACTGAGAGAACCATGCTAACAAGGTTAGCCAATGAATAGGCGTAGCAACTGAGTCAGCCAATAGGAGCTAACCGTTTCTGAGTCTGTGCAGAGAATCGAAACTGAATGCTTAAGCTTAAGGCTGGGCCTGGCTCAGTCTGTACTCTTCCACTCTGAACTCTGCTGAATTAAAACAAACTTTTTTGCTTATGGTATTCTAAACTCTGCTAATGGTATTGTAAATTCATCTGTTACTATGTTTTTAAAGACGTTCATGAATCCAGCTGAATGAGTCATCTGTGTGTGATTCTGGTTTTGATTTTTAGGCAACTAACTTTAATAGAAACACTTTCAAGTGGAGCAACTTCAACGGGATTAAAATTGTCAACAGCCCTTAGAATTATTCAAACTGTAGCCAGAACTGGACAATCGGATTATTTAAATACCAATTTTTGGAGAAAATAAAGCTTGATCATTGTTGCGTAGGAAATGTACTGTATGTAATCTTTTTTTTAATAAACATGAACAGTGAATGTCAACTAGAATATTGACTTTCGATACAAATAAAAGTTTAGGGAGTATTTGTTTTTGGAGAGTATTTTTCAATGCAGTAATAAAATAGAACCAAATTTGGGAGAATGGATCCCTTGCAGATTATAAACAGAATGTGAAAGCTGTTTATCTGGTTTCTAATCCTTTTCAAGGAAAATCATTACCTAGGGAAATCTAATGCTTGATCAAAATGTTTAGGATAATCTCTCTGCTATTAGAAGGTTGTGTTTATGAATTGCATTTTTTTTCACTTACCAATTCTTTGCTATCACCTCAAAATAAGGAAGTTCCTGGAAATCAACAACATAATTGTATAACATATTTATTTCCCAGTATATAATCTGAATGCACTTGGGGGAAAGGAATCCTCAATCTGAGTATTGCATTGGCAGTTCTGTGTTAGCAAAAACTTCAGAAGAGAAGGATTTAGGGGTAGTGATTTCTGACAGTCTCAAAATGGGTGAGCAGTGTGGTCGGGCAGTAGGAAAAGCAAGTAGGATGCTTGGCTGCATAGCTAGAGGTATAACAAGCAGGAAGAGGGAGATTGTGATCCCCTTATATAGAGACCACATTTGGAGTACTGGTGAGACCACATTTGGAGTACTGTGTTCAGTTCTGGAGACCTCACCTACAAAAAGATATTGACAAAATTGAACGGGTCCAAAGACGGGCTACAAGAATGGTGGAAGGTCTTAAGCATAAAACGTATCAGGAAAGACTTAATGAACTCAATCTGTATAGTCTGGAGGACAGAAGGAAAAGGGGGGACATGATTGAAACATTTAAATATGTTAAAGGGTTAAATAAGGTTCAGGAGGGAAATGTTTTTAATAGGAAAGTGAACACAAGAACAAGGGGACACAATCTGAAGTTAGTTGGGGGAAAGATCAAAAGCAACATGAGAAAATATTATTTTACTGAAAGAGCAGTAGATCCTTGGAACAAACTTCCAGCAGACGTGGTTGTTAAATCCACAGCAACTGAATTTAAACATGCCTGGTATAAACATAGATCCATTGTAAGATAAAATACAGGAAATAGTATAAGGGCAGACTAGATGGACCATGAGGTCTTTTTCTGCGGTCAGTCTTCTATGTTTCTATGAAGCTAATTTGTTTTGGATAATTCCTCAGCTATATGATCTGACATTCCTTTTGTGATATAAATTACAAACCTTAACCTTAGTTTTCTTAGTCCTGAGTGAGTCAATATTTGTTGTTCATTCTAATATTCTAATGCTTTGGCTCAGGTTTCTTTTCTTTCATTCTCAAAAGGCCAGTGCAAGGATGGCACAATTAAAACCTTACTTCTGAACACTAATCTTCCTATGTGCTTTCCATCTTATATCTGTTAATAAAGGTATTTATGATTTCAATACAATAGACTAATCCAAAGCGAAGCTTCTGTCAAACATGATACTCCACATGGTAAAATTACAATTGCCCTAAGAACCTTACATTTTGTACTTTTAACATTTTTATGCTCATTGACTTGATTGCAACCAGCTTCTAGTTCAGCATCTACTTATCACTGAATTATGAAAATGGCAAACCATTTCATATTTCTGCCCACAAGAAGTTAAGCTTAACCTGAGGGATACTTCACCTTTTCCTATTTAATGAAAATAGAATATTTTCTAGCATAATCGGGTATTATTATCAGGAATATTTTCTAGCATAATCAAGTATTATTGTAGATTATTTATATTTCATATCTGCTCTTAAAGTAGCTTTCAATATGCAATTAAAATCATGATCTAAGACCAAAGCAGTAGAAATAAAATGACAAGAATCATACAAGAGATTTAAGAAATGACAAGAGATTAAAAACAATTCAAATTTATAAAACAAGATTTCAGCATCGCAATAGTTTTGGGTACTTTTCTACAAAACAGAAACCTCAGGTTAGGTGTACAGGCGTTCTGTAAGGCATTGCAGGGTTAGAGATGTCCGAAAACAGGCTTCAAGATGGTCTTCCTTTGTAAATGCCTCATGCATGCTTATAGGAAGATTGGGATTGCTCTTGATGACCTACCAAACATAGCTGTCTCTGACCCTAATTGAAAGAAAAGCCTATATGTGTTCAGGATGCTCATGTACTATAAGATGTTCACAAGATGGGATTCCTACTTCCACAACTATAGCTCACCTCTTTTTAGCCCTCCTGCTTACCACAACTTTCTTAGGTATGTTCTGAGCAAGGGTGATTTGACCCTGTGTCTTCCTAGTACCAGTCAAACACTAACCACCACACCATGCTACCACCTTCCTTCTTGCTAAAGTTGAGGAATAGCAATTTTTACAAATTGTGTCTGTTTTTGTACACATTTATAGAAATGCATAAGGATTTCTACCAGATGGCTTTCATTCTGATCTTCTAAACCATGAAATCATATCATCAAATGAGTAACTAATTTTTCCTTTTGTATAGTTATCAATAAAAATTAGTAAAATACAAAAGCATCATCTTATCTTCAAGGGCAGGCAATTAAACTGGCATTATCCTCAAGTACTGTCTTTAATAAAAAACAGACTTAATATCTTATTCATGAGGACACATTAAGACATACACCTAAAACCAGAAAGGAATCATAAATATAGATTTGCATTTAGCTTTTTTTTTTTTTTTTTTAAATGAGGGTTTAAAATATTGATTGTCTCTGTAAAAATAGTTAATTTTGAAAATGCTTGTGTCCAGAGAGCATGCAACACTGTGTGAGACATTGCTTGAAAGACTCAGTAATAAATAAATATTTTTAAAATAAACTCTGAATTTGACTGAAGAGTAGTAAAGGCTTAGAAGGGTCCTTGTCTCTCTGTTGCTGTTTGATTTATAATGGGGCATATGAAAGACGGGCTTCATTTGTTAGAGAGTGTGAATGGAAGAGGCAGACAGAAGTGGTTTCAAAACAACAGCTATTTATTTGGCAACTATTTACAATCCAGCAAAGGCTCTGTCTGACAGCCAGCCCTTTTATAGGGAGTTACCAGACAGTCTAGCCTCGTGATGGCGAACCTATGGCATACGTGTCACAGGTGGCACATGGAGTCATATCTGAAGGCACGTGAGGCTTGCCCTATGTCCACTCAGCATGCATGTGCATGCTGGCCAACTGATTTTCAGCCTTCTTAAGGGTGGAAGGGAGGTCATTTTTGCCTTCCCCAGGCTTCAGGAAAGCCGCTGGAGCCTGTAGATGGCAGAAAATGGACACAACTTCCAAACTTTCGGTAGGCCCATTGGGTCTGTTTTTCATTATTTACAAGCTTAGGGAGGGTCAAAAACAGCCCAACAGAACTACTGAAAGTCCAGAGGCTTCAGTGAACCCTAAGTGCATGCGCCGGGGCGCATCACGGGCAGGGAGGGCATTGCATTATGGGTGTGGGTGCACACATGTACCCTTTCGGCACCTGAGCAAAAATCACTGGTCTAGCCAATGAGCAGTCAATATTTTTCCCTCCAGAATGGAGCACCTGATTGAAACCTATGTGCTTCAGTCTGAGAAAGTAACACCACTGTTTTCATCTTTTTGTATTTTGTTTATTGATTTATTATGGTTGAAATTTTAATGTAGATTTTTTCTATGACAATCTGCAACTCAACCTGGTTCATCAATCTTCCAAAAGTATATCAATCACCACCATAACTGAATCCATCCACCTTGCTTCTGCTCATCCTCTTCTTCTTTTTCCTTCTTCCTAGCTTTCTCCAGTGAGCTAGGACTTTAGATGACATGTTCAAAACAGAATAACTCAAGCCTTGTTATTTGTGCCTTAAAGGAGAACTCTGTGTTGATTGTTTCACAATCCATTTACCGGTAGTTCTCAACCTATGACCACAATTGAGCCCAACATTTCTGTTGTTAAGCGAGAAAGTTGTTAAGTGAGTTTTTCCCCATTTTACGACCTTTCTAGCTACATTTGTTAAGTGAATAACTGCAGTTTTTATGTTGTAATAAGGTTGTTAAGGGAATATGGCTTTCTCATTGACTTTGCTTCTCTCAGAAGATTACAAAAAGTGATGCCCTGACTCTGCAACCATCATAAATATGAGTCAGGTGCCAAGCATCTGAATGTTGATCACGTGACCATGGGGATGATGCAACTATCGTAAGTTTGAAAAATGGTCATAAGCCATTTTTTCCAGTGCTGCCATAACTTCCAACATTCACTAAACAAAATGTTGTAAGTCAAGGACTACCTGTACTTGATTTACTAGCTGCCTACGGTAGTGCCAGAAATTTTCTACAGAACCAAAGTTTGAAAATGTCAATATTCTTCTT
The DNA here is from genome assembly GCF_031021105.1 of Erythrolamprus reginae. Lineage (NCBI taxonomy): Eukaryota > Metazoa > Chordata > Lepidosauria > Squamata > Dipsadidae > Erythrolamprus > Erythrolamprus reginae. The sequence continues at coordinate 287,496,747 of NC_091950.1, forward strand.
ATCCTGTTTCTTTTTCAAAGTATAACTTTTACTACTATTGAGTGTTACAGAGACGATCATTCCTTGCATTTTTCTGATTTTTGTAAGTATAAACATATCGGGGCTTCTGAATATTTTTTTCCTCTAGATAAAAATGCTTTCATCATTATTTAATGAAAAGCAGTAAGCAAGTGCTGCCAACAAATAAACATAAATACAGGATGGCATCAGTCGGCAGTTATGTCTTTTTTTGAACTCGCAGGTTGGTTTGAATTATGATGCAGCATAAACAGGATAGCAGTGATAGGGAGATTATTAGTGTTTGGCCAAAATATGCTATATGGCTTTCCAATAAAAGCACGTCACTAACAGATGTGCTTGATTCTTATATACTGTATATCTTCATAATCAATAGATGCATCTTTCTAAAAATGTAATGTTAGTTTGCTTTAACTTTTGTGATCTGGGTTGTAATTAAAATGTTTGTTCATTCATATATGGAGAGCAGGAGCTGGCTCCAGTACAGATATGAAGATTTCACTGCAAAGACTTTATTGTTAAAACATATCATACAAACTTATTCTATATGAATTCTGAAAACATGTCTCTTTCAGGAATAACTTCCTTTGTTTATACTATATACTTCCTTTTAATTTTTACAGGGAATGTAGTGCATACATATGCATCTTCTGCATATTAGAACAGATGCCTAAATTGATTTATTTTTCATATATATGATTATATGGAATCTATTGTTGTCTTGTACTTGCTGGTTTCTTATTTTGAAAATAATGTATTACTATGGTCAGTGATTAAAGTTGAATATAGTTTTTAGACTGTTGGAATAACGTAGGAGACAACCAGTTTGGTGTAATGGTTAAAGGCACTAGGCCAGGAACTGGGAGACCATAATTTCTAGTCCTGCCTTAGGCACACAGCCAGTTGGGTGACCTTGGGCCAGTCACTGTTTCTCAACCCCTGGAAAAAAGTAATGTGAAATCAGGGATGGGCTACCAAATTTTTTACTACCACACTGTGGCCGTGGCTTTTGCATTTTGTTTCAATATCTTTCAGTGCAAATTGAGTGCTCTGGGGTGGAGCTCCATTTTCGCTACCTCGTTGCGTTCCCGCCCTGTCTGGGCAGTAGCCTCCCCCCCTCGATTATCTACTATATAAAGTGTACACACACACACGCACACCAGCTCTTCTAAAATTATACTCATTCAACCTCATTTACTGCAATAGGAAAAACATACCCAGTGCCCAGAAGGGGGAAAAAAGAAATTTTTTTGCTACCAGTACTGCGTACCTGACCAAAATTTTGCTGCTGGAACTGGGTATCTGACTGTACCCGTAGAAACCCATCACTGTGACAAATCTATTCCAAACACTTGCAAAGAAAACTGCAAAGACCTGTTCAGCCAATTGCCAGGAGTCAATGCTGACTCAAAGAATAAATTCAACATAAAAACCTTGTGAACAGAGTCTTGCAGATTTTACTCAGCTATACCCAGTTGCTGACTATAGGGGGCAGTGTACATCTCTGTTTTAAAGCCACTCAGCCAGTGTTGTTTCCACAGTCATGTGGCCAGCATGGTATCAGAGAGGACTGTTACCTTCCCACCAAAATGGTTCCTATTTGCATTTGCGTGCTTTATTTATTTATTTATTTATTTATTTATTTATTTATTTATTTATTTATTTATTTATTTATTTATTTATTTATTTATTTATTTATTTATTTATTTATTTATTTATTTATTTTATTTTTATGCCGCCCTTCTCCTTAGACTCAGGGCGGCTTACAACATGTTAGCAATAGCACTTTTTAACAGAGCCAGCCTATTGCCCCCACAATCCGGGTCCTCATTCTACCCACCTAGCTTTCAAACTGCTACCATGTTTCCCTGAAAATAAGACGGGTCTTGTTTTCTTTTGACCCCTGAAATGTGGCCGTGGCCTTATTATCATGGGATGGGGTGGGATGGACCGTGAGATATGCATCTTACTGCAGCTGACGGCTTCGTGGCATCTCTCAGCCGGTCTGTGCAGGGAAACACCTTGTATAATAAAGAAAACATTCTCGCGAGTGTGAGCAATTAACAACTTCTTGCCCTTGCAAAAAGTTTTTCTTTAATGTGTGAGGTGTTTATTTATTTATTAATTAGATTTGTGTGCCGCCCCTCTCCGCAGACTCAGGGCGGCTAACAACAGCAAAAAGACAATATGAACAAATCTAATATTAAAAGTAATGTAAAAAACCCCAATTTAAGAAACCAATCATATATACAGACATACCATGCATAAATTTTATAAGCCTAGGGGGAAGGGAATATCTCAGTTCCCCCATGCCTGACGACAGAGGTGGGTTTTAAGGAGCTTACGAAAGGCAAGGTGGGTGGGGGCAACTCTGATATCTGGGGGGAGTTGGTTCCAGAGGGTCGGGGCTGCCACAGACCAGCCAAGAGGCGCAACAGATCTACCAGACTTAGGTAAGATGGGTGTCTTGTGGCGGGGCACAATTTGGAAGTGGCAAGTCAGGTGGGGGATGGGGCTAGTGCTAGAAAGGCACTGTCCTGAAGCTTCCCTGCTACTTGGTTTGGAGTGGCAGGCCCAGGTGCGGTGGGTGGGCAGGTGGGTGGAGCAGCTGTGTGGCTCGCTCGAATTGTGGGGATTTGGCCAGGTACTGAGCTGGAAGTGGGGGAAGGGTTGGTTTCCTTACCCAGTTGCCTGCCCTCCACTGTTTTCAGTGTGTATGTGTGTGTGCGTGAGACAGAGAGAGAGAGAGAGAGAGAGAGAGAGAGAGAGAGAGAGAGAGAGAGAGAGAGAGGCTGGATTTTGCTTCTATCATAAGCATGTGCTTCCCACAATTGCCTCTCCTTTTCTCAAGCAGCAGCAGCCGGGTACAAGGGGGAAAATTCCAATGGGCCTCATGGGTTTCTGCCTCATTGTAGCAGGAGCCTAACCAACACTCTCAGAGTGCAAACTGTGGTTGCCACTTGCTCCATAGCCACAAAGTGAGCTGTGGAATAGAAGGGCCCTTATCTGCAGGGTTGCCTAGTGCTTTTGGCAGAGTACAATGGAAATATCTCCAGGTACTGGAGAGAGAGAATTTCTGGCCCTCGCTCAATCAGCTGATTAACGGGCCACGGTTAAGGGGCCCAGCAGCCTTGAGGTGATCAGGGAAAGGAAGAACTTATTTTTGGGGGTGGGCTTGGCCTTATTGGTCATATTTTAGGTTGGCAAGAGATGGGACAAGGATAAGGGATAAGAACAGCAGCTCATCCCATTGTGTGATGGTCACATCTCTTAATTGCTGAGCCACTGCACCACCCTTGTGTCCAAGATAAAAATAAAACTGAAAGACAGAATTAAATTATTTAGTTATATATATTATTTCTAAAAATGAGTGTGGTAAAATACTCAAATTTTAATTCAGTAATAGCTAAAAGTTTAGGCTGTTTAAGTGATAGCTCTAAGTAGATAAATTCATTAATAAACGAATGCAATTTCACTGTTAGTTAACTTTGTAAAACCATGGAACAAAAATTTAAAAATTGTGCACTGAGGGTTCCCAAGATTCCAAATGAGGCAGATGATCATATGATGAACTAAAATAGTATTTAAGTAGAATTTAGCCATAATATTCTTCTGCGGGGTCTGTTTGGAGGAGAATAAGATTGATTGTTTTGCTGTGTCTGATAGCTAAAAGAAGTGTAATTATATCTTTAAGCCAATTTATACAAAAGAGACAATAAACAGCTGAAGTTAAGACATGAAGTTTGGCTAGTATAAAAGCTTACTTTGTGATTGGTAAAAAAAATGCTAACAGGAGATCTGGCTGCTGTATGTAGTCTCCTAACCCTTAATTCAGATGTTGGTTCCTACCAGTTTGCCCGAACTAGTAGCGACCTGCTGGTGACATCACGGAACTGGGTTTGTTGGTGCTGGTCTGTAGGCACTGCCATCTTTTTGGGGGGAATTCTTTTTGGGAAATTTTTTTGGGGGAAATTTTTTTCTGTTTTTTCTCTTCTGTGCATGCAGAGAAGCCAAGGTGACAGCACTGTACATGCATCGCCATCTTGTTTTTGGCTTTTCGGGGGGGGGGGATTTTTTGAAGATTTTTCAGCACTGCACATGCATGCACCAGTATTGGGCTGCAGCATGAATGGTCCGGTACACCATCCCGGTAGGTAAAATGAAGATGTGCACACATCTCCATGTCCCCTATGCGTGCGATATTTGGCTTCTGCGCATGTGCAGCAGCAAAGAAATTTTTAAAAATCAGCAAAATCTCATGCGCACGAGCGTCCTCACACAAGATTTCACTTCCTGCGCATGCGCAGAAACAGAATCTCATGCAAGTGCACACGAATGCCAAATGCACCCACGCCAGTCATCAGGAGTGCACTGGTAGCTCCGGCGATGAGGAGCCCTTCCTTGGCACGCACCCATGAGGCATACCCATGCAGCATGGGAAGAAGCGAATCAGCAGCAAGGTAAGTTCGAACCCAACCCTGCCTTGCCTACACTTGCTTAAACTATACCATTTTTGAACATAACATATATAAGTCAAGAATCCACTGCTTTATTTCTAACAGAACTTTTAAAGTTGGTTAAAAAAAGAAATTTCATGAAATATCTGCAGAGTTTTAAACTGAGTTCCATTTTAATCAACGAATGAATAAAATTAACTTGTCAATCAATACATTTATCAAAACAATGCTATGTTCTTAAATTACTATATTTTATAGATATAAGACTATGTAAATACGAATATTGAATACAAAATAATTATCTATAGATAAATGTTTGAAATGAATATACAACAATATATATATACGCTACTATGTAAAAAGACTTCTTGCCTTATACCCCTCCTATTTTCCTTTTTGTATTCCCATCTCCCTTTCCCATTCTTAATAAATTAATAAAGTATATATTTTAAAAAAAAATTAACTTGTAGAATCAAAGAAATTAGAAAAATTTCAAAGAAATCTAGTATGGCCAATTGAGTGTCAGTGTCAGATTTTAACAAAGGTAAGTTTAAGTCTATGCTTAATAAAGATGTGAGGATTTTATTTATTTCATTTATTTAAAAGATGTATATAGCTGTTTATCTTATATTGAAGTCTAGGGGGCTGTCAATCAACAATTAAAACAGCATTTAAAAAACAATATAATGCGTAGATCAATTAAAATAAAATAAAAATATTAAAAAGCATTTAGACAGGAAGAGTTAGGCCTTTAAAAAATTTGATTGAACAGTTTCTTTAAAGGCCACATAATATTTACCCCATAGATTTGTGGAGTACTTTCCTGGTGAATGTTGATGAACTGTTGAATGTTCTTCGCTAAAGCCAGCAAGTTCCTCCATCATAATATTCTTTTACTGCAGCCAGGCACTCAGTTTTGGGCATATAGATTAACCTTTTGACAGGCTCATAGGAAGGTAATTTGAAGAAGTAGCTTTGTCTTCTTTTTTATATAGTGGAACAGTGAGAAATATGTTTTTGGACTCTGAGACATATAATGTACAATACAGCCCTAAACAGATTTGCTAGAAGTGGTACCATGAGTTGATAACTTGCCTTCAATAATTCAGCAGGGATTAAGTAGTCTCTAAAATTTGTCTTGTTTTAACTGTGTAATAAATTTAGCAATCTCAAAATCAGACACCACAACTCAGCCTGCTAAGTCTTTGGAGTGCTATAAAGACTGTTTTATAGCTAGAGCTGGAGTCTTCTCTAAACTAAGTTATAAAATAGTCAGTTCAAGCCTGCTTTGAAAAAGTACAAAATAGAAAGCCCAATTCTGCAAAATTGTTTTGTTTAATTGGACATGTTTCGGCCAATTGGTTGTCTGCATCCTCATTTGTTCTTTAAAGGTAACTTAGATTACTTTTTCATCAATAGTAATTTTGAGGGAGTCTGAAATCTTGGTTCTGTATGTCTGAGATTAATTTGATTTTCCATAGCATACTTGAACTACAATTTGGAATTATGCTTCTCCTTCTCCCTCTCCGTCTCCCTTCCTCCATTTCTCTTTCTCCCTCTCCTTCTCTGAATACATGTATGTGGTTTGGGTTTGGATGAGGTTTTAAGCAAGACATCCCAGATATCCGATGTCAGTGTTTACAAACATTAATAGTGGGTATGGCTGAGTATGCACTGAATGTATAACAGTGGAGTTGAGAGGGTTGGTCTGAACTATAAAGAAAGGAAAGCCTTTCTCTGCACTCTTGGAAGTTGGATTCAGCTCATCTGTCTGAAACTCACACTGCATAAACACTCTAGAAAATGTCTAGAAATACTTTACTAGACGAGCCCTCCACTCCTCCACTCGCAACAGTATACCCTACACAGTTAAACTTACAATCCTAGCATATGCAAACCAAGACAAATTCCTTGTGTGTCCAATCACACTTGGCCAATAAAATTCTATTCTATTCTATTCTATTCTATTCTATTCTATTCTATGCTTAGAAAGCTTAGAACTACGTCGCCTTGTCCAGTGATAACTTAAGCTTACAACAGTGCTGAATGAGTGGTAGTTATGACTACTCCTTGAAGTTCTGGTTGTGCAGCATCCTCATGATTGTATGATTCTGATTTTCAACATTCCCTACTATAATCCTACAAGGAAAATTAATGAGAAAGCCAAGAGGAAGGTGACCATGTGAGGCCTCACTTTACAATGGCCCCTGGGACTGCTACTAAGCAGCATGGTCCAACGACACCACATTTTGCAACTATGTCACTTAGGGACAGCAATTCCAGTCTCAGTTGCCATTCCATCCAATGACTGTTTATAATTACTACTACTAGTAGTACTACTAGTACTACTACTATTACTACTACTTCTGCTAAAAAAGTAGCTTTTCACCCCTTCCTCTACGTCTCCTGCTAAAATTTCCCTTTCTTCTGATGGCAGCATCTGGCTTTAACTCAATTAAATTGGAAATCTCTTGCTCAAGAGTGCCCCATACTTCATTAGTTTACAATAATAGACATCAGTGAGATAAATATTAAATTAGAACAATTTGTAATAACACACTAAAAACTGAAGGCCGGGGGGATTGATGTATTATCTGAAATGAATCTGCTGAAATGGTTGCAGCCTCTGCTACCTCCATGTTTGGAGTTACCCTCAAAATGAAAGAATTTATATCTGGTAAACTATAGGTATATACACTCCCAGGTCTCTGAGAGAAGAATAATATAAAACTTTGTTTTCTTCGAGGAATTCGAGGTCATTTAGTTTCAAGCACCAGCCAGAATTGTTCCAGGAGATCAGCAAGATTTTCTGATGGGATGGTTCCTTTGCAGTGAAAGAGATACTAATGAACCCATCAATGCAGGACAATCTGAAGGGTTATTGAGGGAATGTGCCTCAGCTCATTACTCTGAGGATTTTAATGCTGATGTGTTATGAATGTGTATGTGTTGTCTTGAATTTATTTGTATGATTATGAGCAGCAATTAACCAAACACTCTGAATGATTTATTGTATGTCTTCATCAGAGAGGAAATATGAAAGGAATGGATAATTTCTATTGGCACGGTGCTATGCTTTGAACAGATTTTGGGATGGACTGCTTGAGAGCTGTAGTCATTAATATTACACAAGCACACAATATATCCAATCCTCAAGTGGTGGTGTGCTGTCCCCAGAGACAGAGAGAGTTGGACTGTATTTAGGCATGTTTCTTTAAGATATTGCATTAGGGGAAATGTAGTGAAATTGCACTCTGGGTAATGTAGTTTTACATGTGACCACATTTGTGTATTCCTATTGGCTCTGACTCGGAATGAGGGGTAATTGGAGAGAACATTCCAGAGGGTCTTTGTCTTCACTCACTAAGCCAGCCAGCATGTAAATGCTACACCTGGAGCCTGGGTCAATTCAACCTCTTTTTACCTGCACAATGGGAAAGATTATACTGCAGAAGAATCACATCATGACTGTGAGTTATTGTGAGAATGCCTGTAATAAAATGATCTGTGATATCTTATTGTGCTGAGTTATCTGACTGGGAAAAGTTGAACTTATACCAGAACAGGTGGGTTGCAAATATTTTTGCTTCTGGCTCGTGTGCTCACTTGTTCACTTGTGTGATGCTTCTGTGCATGCGCAGAAGCACCCCAGGTGGGTGGGCGGAGCCTCCTGCCACCTCTGCTACTGGTTCTAAGAGCTGGTCCAAACCAGGAGCAATCCACTGCTGCATTTCCTCCCCACTCTCTCACACAGTATAGGTCTGTCTGTCTGTCTGTCTGTTTGTCTCCATGCTTTAAATGTCTTTGATGTGTACGGCTCTAAGACTATTAAATGGATCACCCTAATCATTTGCCTGACCTCACCTCTGCTGCACACCAACTCTTAACTCTGTATGCCAGATTTAGGTAACACATATACTCTTCCCTCTAGACCTAAATTATCCAATAATAACTTTTTTTCCAGTTAGCGTTGCTCAAGTTATTCCAAGAAACAGCAGGAATGCTGCCTGTGGAGTTTGACAAAAATACAGTAGTTGACAATGCATGTGATCTGCCAAGTACTGAATATACTATAGCATTTCTGACTCTGAGGAAGTACAGAACAGTAACAGTAAGACCCATACTCGTCACTTCTTCCACAGAAGACAAGCTCCATATTTATTTGTTTCGTTCTATCGATTAAACAATACAGGCTGCTATCAAGTACCACAATTCCTCAGCAATTCAAAATATTGGAGAGGGGAGCTCTGCATGTGTGCAGAGGGGGCTAGATTGTGCTGAATGTATGGATGGCTTTGATTTCATTGGCAGCAATTGCCCTTGGCGCCAAGGAATTTATAAAGCAATCGTGTTTGTTGGGTTTTTTTCCTGCCTGACTTTGAAATCACTAGCTCTTATGTTCATTTTGTTATGTGTGCAGGCGACAAACAGCTCTAATACCATAAATAGTGCAAATTTGTCTTATTTCCTAGCCAGGAACAGTCTCACATTGTTCTCGGAGCACTTTTTTTTGGAAAGGTAAATTAACTTGAGAGCTTAACATGTAGTCAAGCATGGCTAATATAAAATATGACAGCCTGAAAAATGAATTAAGCTTCATAACATGGCTAAGCCATTTCCATGTCATATCAAAACCCAATTTTTATCCAGGTTCTTCAAAGACAACTTTTAGCTGAACTGGTAAAAAGCTAAGGAGTTCACTAGGATGAACTGTACAGTCAACTGCTACTTCACTACAATTAAGTTGGACTTGAATGTAACAAATTGAATAATTTCAGACTCTTTTCAGTTACAGTGTGATAATAGTTGGACAGTTTACTTTCCTGGTTGCTATTTAATTTGATCCTTGAAACTTTGGTCACTGTGTACTTTTTTTCAGCTATTAACGATTTTAGATTGGTAGTAGATGTGAATATGAATTATTTTTGTATGCTGATGCTGATGATATTTTAGCAGTATTCTTCCTCTCTGCTAATTTTATAAAAGTAATATATTGGCGTTTTGGAAAGTATTGTGGTTGTAAGGTAAATTTGGATGAATGTTGTTTACATGCCTCGGGGATAGCTGTGTATGCAGCTAAGTAAAAAATGGGTTTTATGATTTCTATTGATTAAATATCTGGGACTTTATATACCCCAAAATATACATACAGATGTGGAATGAAATATGTTGACACTTTTAGAAAGTTAAACAGTGTGCTAACAGGTAGGTCAAAATTCCTTTAAAATTGTAGTTTAAAATTAATATTATTAAAACAAATATTCTACCTCATTTGATATATGTTCTTAGTGGTATTCCTATGTTAATACAAAATAAATATTTCCCTCAAATTGATAAATTATTTAGAAAATTTATTTTGGACAATAGACCACCAAGGTTTTCTTTAGCTAAATTGAAATTATGATGGGGAAGGTGTCTTAAATTTATCCAAATTGCAATATCATTGATTCAACATTTTATCATCTACTAGCATGTGGAATTAAGACTTGTGATAGGTGAACGGTGTTCAGGTTCGGCAAGTTGGGCCGAACTTTGCGCAAAATTTGGCTAAACTTCGCGCAAAATTCTGCCGAACCCGAACCTGAACGGTTCATGGCGCCAAAGCTCCACCCCCGGAATCTCTTCGTGGGAGGGATTCCCCAGCTCCTTCAAAGGGAGGTCTTTTCATGTAAAAAATAATAATTATTTTCACAAAAAAGGTCACCACAACAGCACCGCAAGCAAAGGGAGGTTCTTTCACTTTTATTTTTACATGGAAAGACCTCCCTTTGCTTGCAGCGCCGCTGCTGTGTTCTTTTTCGTAAAAATAAAAAAAAATTACATGAAAAGACCTCCCTTTGAAGAAGCTGGGGAATCCCTCCCACGAAGAGATTCTGGGGGCGGAGCTTTGATGTCACGTATACCGGCAGGTTGCTAAGGACACCAAAGTGATCACTTTGGCGTCCTTAGCAACCTGCCAGTATACGTGACATCAAAGCTCTGTCCCCGGAATCTCTTTGTGGGATTCCCCAGCTCCTTTTGTGCCTCCCTCCCAGCCTCCCGACCAGCTGACAGCTCCCCGGTGCTCGCCTTCCTCCGCCGCCACCGGTGCCCAGCTCCTCCTCCTCTTGTCAGCAGATGACAGCCGGACGGTGGCTTTCGCTGTGTTTGGCACGAACGCCAAACTAAATCACGATTTTTTTAAAAAAATTGGGTTTGGGTCCGGCATGCTGAACACCACAAAATTCAGTACGGACCTGAATTGTGCCGGTTCGGTTCGCCCAACACTAATTAAGACATAATTGAATTATGAATTTCACTATATTGTAAAGTTATTCTCTATTTCCTTTGTAATAATCACATGTAGTTGAAATGAGAAAAGAGTGACCTAGTACAGAAGAACATGGTAACAGACAAGGGTGTAATGAGTTAATTTTAAAATGAAGTACTTAATAACAATAAATTGAAGTGGAATTATAAAAGAACTATATGACTATGAAAAGTAAAGGTGTTAAGCGATAGGAATAACTGCACAAAATTTGATAAGAAATACTTAAGATTGGGATAGCTAAGAGAGAAATAAGATTTTTCTCTCCTCTTAAAGGGTGTTGTTCTTGTCTTTGTTCTGTTTTTGTTCTGTTTTTTGTTTTTTTTAATGTTGACTTGCTTGCTTGTCACTGTTACTACTTGTAAGATTTATATATGGCAAGTTATTTTTGTAAATTCAAATAAAAAATAAAATAAAATAAAAAATGAATAAAAATAAAAAGAAACAACACATAGTAGAAAAGATGTTTCATTTACAGGAAATATATCTCGTGAAATATCTTCTGGTTATATTAAGGCATCAATTTGGTTTTGATAATCAGACTCATGAGTATTTAATTTGTCTTAAGTTAATTTAAAATAGTATTTTTCATAATCAAAGGATGCAGCAATCTATGTACCATGGCAGAGATTTTTGTGAAATTTTACTATAATATTCTTTACTATTGTATTACAATAGTTTATTACCGTATTAAACCAGTGACTATTAATAAGTATAAAATATAGTTTCCTCTTCTTTTGTCTCTAGTTTGTAAGCTTGATTTGTTTACAGTTTTATCTTAATTTTTTTCTTTCCAGTTTGAAAATTGTATGGGATAACTGTGTATGTTAAGAATGTTAAACACAAAATTTTTAAAAATGTTGGGAGATGAAGTTGTCTCACATTATAAGGTTATGTCAGTGGCATCTGCTAGGCAGGTGATAGAGGTTAAATTGACGAAAGCAGCATTGCAATGCAACCTCTGCCCTTTTTTCTATGTGCATTATGAAATCATATATCCACAAAAATGAGCAGAACTGGTGGCATGACACTGCTTTTATCATTCTAATGGAAGCAATGAGAAGACAAGGATTGTGGATGTATTCCATATGGTTGGTCTGCCAATCTTGGGGCCATCCAGATGTGTGAACCCCAGATGCCAAAAATTCTCAGCATTATGAAATGGAAGTTGACATATCTGGAGGATCCCAAAGCTGGAAACACTGCCAGAAATCAACCAGTTCAACTAAGGAAAGAAACTAATTATACTGGGACTGGGCTTACACATAAAGCCAAGGTTGATTAAACTGGAACTGGGAAGTTTGTAGCTCATAGCCTTTAGAAAACTCAATGCTATTTAGCATATTATGTGAGCCAGGCCATTATGTTGGGCTATAATATGACTTTCTTATTTTGGTATTGTCTGTTATGTGAACATAACACCTTTACTTTCAGTCAGCTTATTTCTCACTAGGTTTTCTACATATCTAGTACTAATTTTGAAAAGATTTGGCCAAATGTTATGTCAGAAAGCAGTTCTGAATCATTTGATTCCAATTAAGAACCACATCACCCTTCTTTAGTCTGGAACTTTTGAGATATGTAAATTTTTAAGCAATGGCCATGCTGCCTGTGAACCTGTACAGTTCAAGTTAGGAAGTCTGATCTAAATAATTAGATTGTAAAGTGACCAGACGTCCTGCTTTCTGTGGGACAGTCATGCTTTCTAGCAAATTGTCCCACGTCCCGGGGCTTTTTAAAAAAGTCCTGATTTTTTGAAACAAGCCACCAGGAAGCCGCGAAGAAGGAAGCTCAGCTTCTGGTTTTTGCAACTTTTTACTCTTCACCCCCTCAGCCTCCCGCAGCCGTCGATTAACACATCTGGTGCCCCTTCCCACCTTTCTCCCCCTCTCTTTTATTTTTCTTTCTTTTTATTTGCTCTCTTCCCACCTCTTCCTCTTCCAATCTTGCTCACTCCTCGCCTCCAGCTTGACACCTTGCTATGACCACCGCCGTGGGGCTGAGCCACCAGGCAGGAGGGCTCACTGGCCACGACAGCAAAGGCGGGGGAAGGAAAGGCAAGCGCGACTGCTGTGCTTGGAGGCAGGCGGGCGGAGCGGCATTTGTGCCAGGCGGAAAAACCTATCCACTCCTTCCCAGCAGCAGCTGGCCTGGTGAAGAGAGATGGCTCTGGGCCGGGCCGGCGTTTGCCCTGGCACCACCAATTGAGCGACAGAGCAGGCTCTGCTTCAGCTGCTTCTGCTTGGGTTGGCATCGCCTCAGAAGCAGGTGAGAGAGGCAGTGCAGGAGCCCTCCGCCAATGGAGAGAGAGAGAGAGAAGAAAGGAAGAGAGAGCCAGAGAGAGAGAAAGCAAGAGAGAGAGAGCAAGAGAAAGAGAGAAGAAGGGAGAGAGAAAGAGTGAGTGAGAGAGAGTGAGAGTGAGAAAGGGAGAGGGAGGGAGAGAGAAAGAGTGAGACAGAGAGAGAGAAAGAGAGAGAGAGAAAGAGAAAGAAAGAAAGAGAGATAAAGAGAGATAAAGAGACAGAGGGAGCAAGAGAGAGATAGCAAGAGAGAGAGAGAGAAAGAAAGAGAGAAAGAGAGAGAGAAAGAGAGAGAAAGAGAGAGAGAAAGAGAGAGAGAGAGAGAAAGAAAGAGAGAGTGAGTGAGAGACAGTGAGAAAGAGACAGAGAGAGAAAGAGAGAGAAAGAGCAAGAGAGAGAGAGAGAGAAAGAAAGAAAGAGAGAGAGACAGAGAGAGCAAGAGAGAGAGAGAGCAAGAGAGAGAGAAAAAAGAGAGAGAAAGGGAGGAAGGAAGAGAGAAAGAAAAAAGGAGGGGAAGGAAGAGAGAGAGAGAAAGAATTTTTTTTTGGCTAACTTTTTTAAGCCCCCCCCCCCCCGGGCTCAAGGGTGTCCTTCTTTCCCAATCTTAACATCTGGTCACTTTAATATAGTGTTAAGATATTCATGAACTGGGAGAGCCATGCTAACGAGGTCAGCCAATGAATAGGCATAGCCACTAAGTCAGCTAATGCTATATTATATGTGGTAATATGGACCAATGGGTCATGACTTGTCTATAGATTCTAGACAAGAAGGCTATGGATGCAATGCTTGAGAAGGTCACAAGCCAGTAGCAAAAAAATTTCCTTACCCTTTCACTGCCTTTTACTAAATGTCTGCATCTTTTGCAGTAACATTTTTAGCTATTGAATCCTAAACGTTCCTGTTATTACTGGCTGGTTATATACTGACAGGGAATGAATCTAAACTCACACCTAACTTTTTCTTTTTCTTAGATAAAAAATGTATAACTGATTCCTAGGGGGCAAAAGATAAGTATAATTTGAAGAGAGATCATATTCCTCCCTCCCAATTATTATTAGTCTGATGGGGTCAAAAAGGTATATCAGAAAAATCCAATTTTTCTGACCTTGCTCCTCCTTTACTCATGCATGACTTCTTGAAGGCTTAAATTAGTTGCCTTGTTTCCTGACCTAGTCTCTGTTGTCAGAACCAGATGATGGTGATGATGGTGATGATGGTGATGATGATGATGATGATGATGATTAATTAGATTTGTATGCCACCCTTCTCCGAAAACTCGGGGCAGCTCGGATGGATAGGCAGGGATGGAACTAAGATTGACGTTCAGGAAAGGGGAATGCTTGGGCTTGTTGGTTTGTTTTCCCTGTCGTACATGGCAATCTGTATAAAAACTTGGAAATCAGATTTGGCCGCTCCGTTGTCCCTATATAAAGGGTTCTTAGCAGACCTCCTAGGCTGGTCTTCCTGGAATAGTGCTGGAAACGGAGTACTGACTGATTACATGCCATGAAGTTGTTTTTTATTGTTAGCATAAGACAGACAGATATTCTTTACGATGATCAGTCTCTAACCTAGTATTTCAGGACTTCCAACGGTGCATTTATCACCACTGTAACTCAGTCCATCCATCTTTTGTTTATTTATTTATTTTTATTTATTTATTCTTTGTCCAATATACAATACATATGAAAGAGAATAGGTATTAGGTAATATATATAAAGATAGGAAGTAAAAAAGAAGAGAAGTAGATAGGAAGAGAATATATAAGATAAAAGGGATAAGGAAAGACAATTGGACAGGGGACGATAGGCACATCAGTGCACTTATGTACGCCCCTTACTGGCCTCTGAGGAATCTAGTGAGGTCAATCGTGGAGAGTTTAATGGAGAAGTGTAGGGGATTGGGGGCTGACACTATTGAGTCCGGTAATGAGTTCCACACTTCGACAACTCAATTGTTAAAGTCATTTTTTTAACAGTCAAGTTTGGAGCGGTTAATATTAAGTTTGAATCTGTTGCGTGCTCTTGTGTTGTTGCTGTTGAAGCTGAAGTAGTCGTTGACCGGAAGGACGTTGCAGCGTATGATCTTGTGGGCAATACCGGACATCTTCTTTTATTCTTTCTTTCTATGTCTATTTACCATGTTTCTATAATATCACACTCTGACTGAAGTTAGTGATACTGTATTCCATTGGCAGGTCTTGGAACGTTCCGGCAATGAGCCAGATTTTTTAAAAATAAAATCCTGCTGGCCTTTTTATACTACTAGATGAATTACATTATAAGGGTTGTGAGGATCACCTCATCCAGTCAATTTCACTTTTTATACTGAAAGTCTTTCCCATCAGGTTTTGACTTCATTCTGTGAATTAAACAAATGCATTTATTTTTGTACACCTTCAGGACATTTTTGGGTGCACTGAAGCACTTCAGACACTTTCAATCAATTGTTGTGCCTTTGATAGCATTTGGAGCCAGCCCTTTTATCTGAAGAAACTTTCCTTTCATTGAATTCTAAAAAGCCCTTTGATCTCCAGAGTAGATACTGAGGTCTTGAGCTTTGGATGCTTTCCATTCCTTTTGAATAATCATGCCTTAGGGTGAATTTTAAACAGCCCCGCATAACTCGCTATTTATAAACATACTGAAAATCTGGAGTTTGTTAGGAACATTACTTTTATTTCCAAATAACCATGCTTAAGAGTTGGGTTAAATTGTTGACTTTGAGCTCTCCTAGTTTGATTTGATCTTTATTATAGGATAATAGTCCTCGAGAAAGTTTTAAAATTGGAATTAGACTTTGAAACCGCAAAGGTCCACTCCCCAACCTTGTATTACTTCCAAACTTATTTTTGTCCCTGTGATGATGATATATAAATTTTGATTATGATGTGTTACGTGTAATTTTCAGAAAGGAAATGTCTGAAAAACATAATATAAGCCATAGAATTAATATGCCACAGCTCCCCTAAAAGAAATAAAAATCTGCAAGCCCAGGGGAACAAAAACAACACCCCCTCAGTGTTATATGCATGTATCATAATCCCATTCACTGTAGCTCTTGGGATCTCACTGAAAGTCAAATGCAGCTGTCAGCTCTCCAAAAATATAGCCACTAGATCATGGTTGAAGAAAGCCAGCAGTATTCTTGATCATAATTGGGGAATTCTGGGAAATGTAATCCACGTGTTTGGAAGAGAAACTAGGTTGAGCTAGGCTGCCCTGTATGTTCTCACAATAAGGATGGTTTTGCGGCTTGAGAAACTAAGCACCTTAAAGCAACTGAGGCAACATGCGGATGTGAAAGATACATTGTCCATGGTTTCCCTGATACCAAATTTCCTGTTCCTGTACAAAATCTATTATAAAAGCTAAGTTGCTTTATCCTTTTCTGCAACACTCTCCCAAAGGAGCCAGGCATCGATTTAATACTTAATTTGAATATGATAAACTAAACTTGTGACTATAGTAAATTTAATTCAGACCAGAGTTGTTAGATTAAAATTACTGAAATCTATTACCATGTTCATGCTGTTTTGAAGCAGAGCTGGTTGGGTAATTTTTCT
Source organism: Erythrolamprus reginae (assembly GCF_031021105.1). Classification (NCBI taxonomy): domain Eukaryota; kingdom Metazoa; phylum Chordata; class Lepidosauria; order Squamata; family Dipsadidae; genus Erythrolamprus; species Erythrolamprus reginae. The sequence continues at coordinate 287,513,397 of NC_091950.1, forward strand.
TCTCCTTGCTGAGTCAATTATACAACAAATTCTGGTAATTAGTAGCATAAAACCAGGTAATAATATAATTAAAAAGAAAATATTTACTCACAATGTGGGCTGTTTTTTATACAGTTTAATTATGTTGTTTTGCTTGACAACTAATAGTTCAGTGTAATATTTGCTTAGGTGTGCACCTTGTAGATATTAAATTAATAAAAACAGATAGTATAATTAAACCCCAGTTACAATCTGAATTATAATTTGCTTCTAAGGAGGGTATTTTGATAGAGATGAGTGCTTTGAGTCTGCTGATATTTCTTTTACTCAGGCTACTCAGAGTATAATCTCACCAGAGCGTGAGATTTTCATCAGTCTGGGACTCAAGCCCATTCATTTTTCATGAAGACAGCAACATGCAATGATGACTAGATTGCTCATTGATATGCTTTTAAGACTGAATTGGTTTAAGTTGTAGGATGTGGAAGAACATGAGATGGAGTTGTGTTAAGTTAAGCTTAAAACCTATAGTCCAGAATCTCATTACTTAAGTGAGACAAACCAGATAAAAATGGGGCATTCTGGCAATAGCCACACCCACTTTTGTACATTTAGTATATAATCCAGGGGTCCCCAAGCCCCGGTCTGTGGACTGGCACTGGTCCATAGCATGCCAGAAGACAAGCAAAGCCCCATCTATGGGATGCAGGCAGCACATGAAAACACATTCCCTTTGGTCTGTGGAAAAAACTCTCCATGGAACTAGTCCCTGGTGCCCAAAAGATTGGCCGGATGTGTGTGGGGGCATTGATATAATGCACATACAAGTAGTCCTCAGTTTACAACTTTAGTTGAGCCCAAAATTTCTGTGGTTAAGTGAAACATTTGTTAAAAGAATTTTGCCCCATTTTACGTCATTTCTCACCAGTTTTTAAGTGATAAGCTAGTAGCGCTGTCATCAAGTGAACCTGGCTTCTCCACTACTGACTTCGCTTGTAAAAAGATCGTAAAAGGGGATCATGTGATTCCAGGACACTGTGACTATCATCAATCGGAAGCAGTTGCCAAACATTTGATTTTGATCACATGACCATGGGGATGCTGCGATGGTTGTAAGTGTGAAAAATGGACAAAAGTCACTTTTTTAAAACTGCCGTTATAACTTTGAGTAGTCACTAAATGATCTGTTGTTAAGTCAATGACTACTTGGATTATAATTATCATTATAAATATGTAATATAATTTAGTATAGTACTGAACTTGGAAAGACTGTGATAGCCATACTGAGTATGGCTGGGGTCCAATTCTTTTCCATAATTGGGGTAACTCTCCCTTTTTTTGTGAAGGCCTTCCTTTTCATTCACATCAATCTCTTACCATTCGGCTTCACTTGATTTCCTTTAAGCCATTAATCATTTTAGGGTCGGGTAAAATAACTCTATATAACTTACTGCTTTTCCTACTTTTGAATGACCTTCTGTATTATAATTTTCCCCCCAAAAGAGAGAGTTGTTCCAGACCTCTAATCATTTCGGCTGACAGTTTTCTGCTCTTGTCCCAGTTCTGTAATGTCCTTCCTGAGATGTGATTACCCGAACTGTGTAATACTCAGTATTTTCAGTGGTGCTTTAGCAGCAGGACTTTGGGCTAGATCTCTAAAGCATCATTCAGCAAATGAGCTGGAGAATCCCCGATGCAATAGGATTTCCCTTTCGAAGAAAATGAACTATAACACATTATCATCTAAAGAACATTCCCTCCTTTTCCCCAGGTACAATTAACTCCAGAGTTTAAAATTACCTACATCCCTTCTGAATGTTCCTGAAGTAGTTGTAGTATGCATTTGTATCAAATCATTACGATGTAAAAGGTTTTCAAGTTTTGTGTAACTCTTTTCCTTATGTTCAATGACAGTAACGACACTCCCACGAGGAAAGGCCTAAAAAAAAGGAACCGAATTAACAGTTTACTTAATTAAGAGATTTCGTTTCGATACTCTATAGATTTTGGGATTCATGTTGAAGAATGCTATGCTTGTTAAGCTCTATCAGTCTTTTTCCTTTGGGATTAACACTTTTAAAAGTTGATTATTCAGTAATATTTAGGAGAACAAATGGAATGCACTTTATGCTACCTTAACATGAGTGGCCAAGATGCTTGCCCTTGTTGAAGCCAATGAAAATGGATCATAAATTTGAGTTAAACAACCAGATCCCATATTGCCCCACTGCAATTTGAGGATTCCCCAGGCTAGGTAAATTTTCTGTTGGCTGATTAAGCTGGTTTAATGACCCATTTGTGCTATTGTGGTACATAAAATGGTTGCAGTAAAGCCTTACATTTCTGACTTTAATGCTGATGCATGTTTTTCTTAAAGATCCCAGAGCTGCAGTCTAACTAAGATCATAGAGATGAACAAATAGTGGGTTCTCTCACGCGTGAAGGAAAGAGAAACCCTTTTAGATAAAATTAGGTAAAATGGACACAAGGCCACTTCAGAACTGACAGGTTGGATTCTAATGCTCAGGTCTCTAAGTTGCAAACACTGGTACACAAGCTCTTCAGATTTTGAGAAGAAGGGTTTGTTCCTAGTATTTGTTACATTTGTTGTGAATTATACAGCCCCTTGAACTGATAAATTATTTAAATTATGCCATTAAACTTGCAGAAGTAACATTGAAGTTGAACTAGATAATTTTTTACTTTTTTAAAATCCTGTGTTCTTTTTTCCTTTTGATTTTGTAAAAATATATATACTGCATATATTTATAAACATGTAACTTATATGTACAAACACACATATTCTATAATGTCTATCAATCTTATTGATTTCTATTGATTGGGTAGGATAAATAATGGTAGCATTTTTTCTGAATTGATGTGGGTTATGCCTATGACTATATGGCTATATCCAGCTCCCATTTCTTCCAGTTTTCTGGTATTAGGAACTTTTCAGAGAATTTTTTCTATTTAAAGATTTGTTGAAAATCAATTGATTCAATGGAACATTAGTTAGTGAATGGCATACACACTGAAAAATAGGCTTTCAGAATAGTATAATTGGCTGCAATGGCAAAATATTACGCATGAATACTTTCATTTGCAAAATACAAGTATTATGAGTTCTGTTTTCTTTCCTTGAAAGAATTACATGCCAAGATGAATTCATGCTAATTGCATTTGTATGCTACATGTGAGAAAAGGAGGTTTTATTCTTGTATGAAGTTAGCACAAGAGCACAAGGCAGCCATATTTTTGTATGACGATTTAATATTGTATAAGCAAGTTGAACTTTTGTAAACTTCTGTAAACATGTAATCCTGCAAAAATAACTTTGTGCCTGTCAGCTATTCCTCATTTTCTGATAAACAGGCTATGTTTTTGTAGAGAAGAGTGTGGGAAGGCACATGTTGAGAGAAAGTAGTAAGATGGCCGAAGGTGATGTCAGATTCTAGTAAATTGCCAGACTGCCAGGATGCCAAGGGAGGAGTTTAAATGATGAAATGGGAGGAGATGGGAAGAGTAGGGTGGAAACATGCTGTTTGTATAAATACCCAGTACCTGAATAATGTCACTACCTCTTTCGATTCAGAGACCGTATTCTCTGTCCCTGTTCAAAGATCTTAAAGCAGTTATTGTTATTTGGACTCCCACGAAACTACTTGGTAAATTTTTTATCACACTACAGCTATAAAAATTACATTGTGAATATTTCACTTATAATTTCACTGTGTCTAGAAGATATTAGAGATGTAGCATTTGCTTGCTGCCTGTCCAAAACCCTGAATGATTTGCTTGATGTCTCAGAATATAATTAATTAATGCAATGCTAGTTGTGACCTTTTAGAATCCAGAGGCTGCTTTTATGCCACAGTGATTCATCACCTTCCTCCTGATGCCACTCAATAAATAGAAGTGTTATGATAACCCCCTTCCATGACCTTAACTAAAGAGCTGTTAACTGAAAACTCACCCATGTGCCCTCATTTATAATAGGCAGGAAAGGGCAGGCACTAAAATACATTTTTTACAGTTCTCCCTATCTGACCCCTTGTAAGGCATGATGCAAAATTGCAAATTAGGCAAACGTGGTGGACTGATGCAGAAGACATTTAAGGTGGAAAGTGCAGGCGAAGAGGGAGCAAAAGAAATATTCTAGTTTATATGGGGTATCAGGAGGTAAATTAATAAAAGAAATTGACAATCATTCATACATGCCAGTATCAGCAAGCCAAAGGTCATAGCTCATCTGCTATTAAAATGGGACTAAAATTACTCATTTTCATACATAGCTTTGATATTTAGATCATAAGAGAAGAAGAATAACTTCTTTTCCTCCCATAAAAAATAAAATAAAATAAATCTACAGGAGCTATAAATTAGTCCCTTTAAAAAAGTCCTGGCTGGCTCATCATAGATTGATTTCATAGTGAAGCTGATAAGTTGCTAATAGAATTACAATTACCTCTCGTAATAAGGAAAACATATCTGTGGCAGTGATAAAGAGAAAATCAATACAGGAATAGGTTTTATTTCAGTTTTTTATTATGTACAAGATACACAGATGGGGTACACAGGTGTCTTCTTTTCCACGAGTCCCTTAATTACAATAATATGTATCACACTATAGGGTTTGATGTGATTTATCTATATGGAATAATTCCACTGAGACAAATGGTTATAATTTCCTTGTGTTAGAACTGAACTATTGAGGCTTGCCTTCATGATTTCCAGCAATGGGATTTCCCGTGGTTTTATCCAGAAATTGTCCATCTCCTCAAAGCAATAAAAAATAGGGTCCAGCTGAAAGTTCTGGAGCAAAGCCATATCGCATTTTTAGTGATTCATTTAATTAACAACATTTGCAGGTTACTCAAATCCAAATCAAATCAAAGCCTTAAACATGATCTAAGTATTGCCCACAAGATCATATGTTGCAATGTCCTGCCTGTCAAAGACTACTTCAGCTTCAACCACAACAACACAAGAGCACACAACAGATTCAAGCTTAACGTTAACCGCTCCAAACTTGACTGTAAAAAATATGACTTTAGTAATCGGGTTGTTGAAGCGTGGAACTCATTACCAGACTCCGTAGTATCATCCCCTAACCCCCAACATTTTACCCTTAGACTATCCACGGTTGACCTCTCCAGATTCCTAAGAGGTCAGTAAGGGCCGTACATAAGCGCACTACAGTGCCTTCCGTCCCCTGTCCTATAGTCTCTCCTATATCTCGTATTTCTTCTCTACTATATCTTCTATAACCTTCATTGTGTATTATTGTGTATTGGACAAAATAAATAATAAAAATAAATACATAAAATATGGACTCCGAATGGTATACAACTCTTGTATAGGATACAGTAAAAAAGATAAAAAATATTAATGCTCAACTTCTCATATTTTCTCAAGGAAAAATGGTAGAGATTCATAATATCTGAATATATATGGGCACAAATTCTACTCTCTACGAACAGAGGCAGAGCTCCATCTTTGAAAACTAACCTTTTCTGCTCTAATGAGTACAGTGCTTTACATTATACTACATAAATGTAATTTTATGGCATTTATTTCCAGGTAAGTGGGAGCACAGGGTTGTGGCCTTGATGCTTCATTTCATCTATAATGTTTTATCAATCTATGAAATGTGGGGAGGTAAGACCAGTGATGTAAAAATATCCAAAGATAAACTGGACAACAGTAGCCTTTATCAAAGGTTAAATTTAGTAGAATTATAACAACTGACCTTTAACTGAAAATGGAGTACATCTTGGTTGACCTGACTGTTGGCATTTGAAGGCTTGCTCCCAAAACTGTTTGACCCAAACTGTATGGCAGAGTGCTTTTTTTAAAAAAAAATCAGAGATCACAATTGTGCCAAAAACTTCTTGCATCAAGAACTACCCTTTATAGCTTCATGGGCCTGAAAAGCTCACTGTGCATTTATGACACAAAAAAAGCAATTTAAAATAAGTAATAAGTTTCAAGTAATCCTTTCCTTTCAAAAGGCCACTTTTGATGTTAGTTTGCAAATCTTTTAATTTGATGCCTGACAAAATCACCTACACAGCAGCATATTTCTTTTCTTGGTGTTGACAAAAGACGAAGCTATATATTCCCCTTATAAATGGGCTTTCTATGTGTTTTTCCTATCCTGCCATCTGTTACAATTCTCTAGATATTCCTGCAGCCACTCGTATTCATTTCCAAATAACTGCAGTGAAGAGTGTAAAGAATGCAAATAATAAAGTATATTTAAATGAGATATTTAAGTTAACCGAGTGCATCATAAAAATGAGAAATGCAAATTAAAAACACAACACAAGCCTCCCTCAGAATGATCTTGTCACTGTAACTTCTAGTTTAGAAATGGAAGCAATTTCTTGGGAGCTTTTTGTATAAGCAGTCAAAGCAGGTGCAGCTCTCTTAACCTTACTAGGATACAACTTGTACAAATACTATGTCCCAGTTTGAGACTGGAGAACCAAGATGGAAAGGAATGGCATTATTGCTTTTATCACTTGAATAAGAGATGGAGAGAACATTTCTTCAATGAAATGATTCATCATATCAAAGACAGTATCCTAGGAACCTTCTCTAACTTGCTATCCTTCAAATGGCCATTGTAGACCTATTGCATTGGGTCTGCAAAACCTGGATCACCCAGAGATGATGGCAGCAAAGGGATACAAAAAACTCTAATGCTTTGGTGCTCATTGGTTGGCTGCCTGGATTTTTGCAGCCCATTTGTACAATTGTCGACCAGTTTAGTCTTGGCATGTAACCAGGGGTGGGCTGCTGCTCGAATGTGGGGGAACGCAGTAGGGTAGCAAAAATGGAGCTCCACCCCAGAACACCTAATTTGCATTTTATTTATTTATTTTATTTATTCATTTGTCCAATACACAAATACATAGGAAGAAAAATAGACATGTGGTAATATAAATGAGGGTGAAAGTGAACTTAGAGGAGAGGATATATGAAAGGAAGAGAATATATAAAATAGGTGAAAGAAAGGAAAGACAATTGGACAGGGGATGAAAGGCACACCAGTGCACTTATGTACGTCCCTTACTGGCCTCTTAGGAATCTGTAGAGGTCAATCTTGGAGAGTCTAAGGGAGAAGTGTTGGGGGTTAGGGGTTGACACAATTGAGTCCGGTAATGAGTTCCACGCTTCGATAACTCGATTGTTGAAATCATATTTTTTACAGTCAAGTTTGGAGTGGTTCGTATTAAGTTTGAATCTGTTGCATGCTCTTGTGTTATTGCGGTTGAAGCTGAAGTAGTCATTGACCGGTAGGACGTTGCAGCATATGATCTTGTGGGCAATACTCAAATCGTGTTTTAGGCGCCGTAATTCTAGGCTTTCTAAGCCCAGGATTGTTAGTCTATTTTCGTAGGATATTCTGTTTCAAGTGGAGGAGTGAAGGGCTCTTCTGGTGAAATATCTTTGGACATTTTCAAGGGTGTTGATGTCTGAGATGTGGTATGGGTTGCAGACAGATGAGCAGTAGTCTAGGATGGGTCTGGCAAAAGTTTTGTAGGCTCTTGTGAGTAGTGTGAGATTGCCTGAGCAGAAGCTGCGTAGGATCAGGTTAACAACTCTAGAAGCTTTTTGGGCAATATTGCTGCAGTGGGCTTAAGCACTTAGGTCATTTGATATTAGTATTCCAAGGTCTTTTACTGAATGTGGGTTAGCAGTGAGAGATTTTTTATTCAGTTCGTATGTGCAGTTTGGATTCTTTTTGCCGATGTGGAGGGTAGAGCATTTGTTGGTTGATATTTGAAGTTGCCAGGTGTTAGATCAGTCTGAGACATTGAAAGATGTTGAAAAAAAATGCAGGGCATCCTGCATAAGCCAGTCCCACAGTGTGGTAGTAAAAATTTTGGTAGCCCTTCACTGCATGTAACCCATCTGGGGAGGCTGTATTCAATTATAAGGAAGAGGGAATGACAAAGCTGTGAGAAGCTGTATGCTTGGTTCTATCCTAATGCAAATGTGAAGGGAATTATAATGCAACATGTGTGGGGAACATCAGAATTGGAATGGATGCATGTAAAGGCTGTTACGAAATCTAGATTTTGATATTAGATGCAGAAATTATTGTGTAAGAGTTTTAGTAAATGAAAGAAGCTGAGGAAACTTCTCATGAAATTGGAAATGGCTAGAAGGGTGACCTCATTCTCTCAGGGAAAATTATCATGAAGAGGAGATATATTTGCTTAGCAGAAATATTTTTCCCCTCACAAATTCACAATAAAATAGTAATAGGTTCTTCTTTGTCCATTGCTCAAATACTATATTATTATTATTGTTATTTATTAGATTTGTATGCCGCCCCTCTCTGCAGACAGATATAAAACTGGACTGGGGGACATTAATGTTTGGAGAGGAAAAATAGGGTAGCTTTCACTGTGCATCTTCCCAATCTGCAGGAGAGTCAAATGGCTCTTGAAAATTCAGAAGCATATTTCTGAATGGAGATTAATCACCTGGCTAAGAATGAAGCCCTGAAATAAATTTCTCCAACAGGAACAGATTTTCTAAATGCCTTTGCAGGAGAGGCGGAGTAACGAGACAGACACAAGAGCTGGATTTAAAACTGGGTGATTTTTATTAAAATAAATTTGCATAATTTATTAATTAAATTAGCATAATTAACATAATTGACTATGACCCTAACAAGGACCCGCAGGGTCAAACAATTGCTTCCGGGGCGGAAAATGACATATAATAAACTTCTGGGGCAACTTATGGGCGTAGCTCCATGCTAATCCAGGTGAGGGACCCCTCCCTCACCTGAGACCATGCCATGTACTTGCATGTGGGAGGTCCCGCCGGCTACCCTCTAAAAGGGGAATTAAATGGGCTTGACCCAAAGACAGGTTCCCCCCAACTGCTCAGGTCGCCACTACCACAAGCTTTGGAGAGAACCTGTCAATCATCCCCAAAGATGCCCAACGGAGAACACGCAGTTGCTAAACCACCACCCAGTTTTCCACCCCTAACCTGCCTACCCAAATGACCAAAGGTAAGCCAATTAACCTAAACGGGTACAAGCACCCCCTAACCGCTTTATCCGACTCCCCAATGAGGAATAGGTGAAAAAACGGTCATGGCTAAGGGGCTAGACCACCAAAAATTCCTATTCGGCCCCATAGGGTGACCCATATTAGCTCACTGTAAGATAGGGAGGGTGGGTGGGTGGGTGAAAAGGGGGAGCCTCGGGCCTGCACGCCCTTTTATAGGGCAGGCAGGCCCCGCACGGACACGTCATTGATCAGGCCACCCTGGCCTGATCATTGGCCAAGATCTCACGAAATCTCGCGAGATCTCGGCCGAGATTCAAGTTGGCGGCTACGCCATGTGTGCTGTGTCTCCCCGAGCCTCCAGCAAAAAACGCCAGTGGGTAAGCACCCCCGGCGCTATTGCAGGAGAGGCGGAGTAACGACACAGACACAAGAGCTGGATTTAAAACTGGGTCATTTTTATTAAAATAAATTTGCATAATTTATTAATTAAATTAGCATAATTAACACAATTGACTATGACACTAACAAGGACCCGCAGGGTCAAACAATTGCTTCTGGGGCGGAAAATGACATATAATAAATTTCCGGGGCAGCTTATGGGAGTAGCTCCATGCTAATCCAGGTGAGGGACACCTCCCTCACCTGAGACCATGCCATGCCCTTGCATGTGGGAGGTCCCGCCGGCTACCCCCTAAAAGGGGAATTAAATGGGCGGGACCCAAAGACAGGTTCCCCCCAACTGCTCAGGTCGCCACTACCGCAAGCTTTGGAGAGAACCTGTCAATCATCCCCAAAGATGCCCAACGGAGAACACGCAGTTGCTAAACCACCACCCAGTTTTCCGCCCCTAACCTGCCACGGAGCGGGGGTCAGATCTCTATCTTGGCCCCCCGACAGTCTGGGCGAAAAGGGGGAGCCTCGGGCTTGCACGCCCTTTTATAGGGCAGGCAGGCCCCGCCCGGACACGTCATTGATCAGGCCACGAGATCTTGGCCGAGATTCAAGATGGCGGCTACGTCACGTGTGCTGCATCTCCCCGAGCCTCCAGCAAAAAACGCCGGTGGGTAAGCACCCCCGGCGCTATTCTCTGCTTGCTGCTGACCCTACACAGTAATCTACATGGCATGGGACCAGATTACTCTTCTGCCTCATACATCCAGTGGCTAATCAGGGCCCACAGAGTTGGCCTTCTCCAGGTCCTGACAGCCAGGCAATGTTGTCTGGTGGGGCCTAGGGGAAGAGTTTTCTCTGTGGCTGCCCTGGCCCTTTGGAATGAGCTACATTCAGAGATTCGTATTGCCCCCACTCTCCCTGCCTTCTGCAAAGCTTTAAAGACCCACTTCTGCTGGCAGGCTTGGGGCCATTGAAACTTTGACACCTTGCCCTACCCAATGAATGAATGTCTGATATGTGATATGTGACTCTGTTTGCTTAGTTTTCTAGAATACTGTTTTTATTTAGATTTTTAACATGCTGTAAGCCGCCCTGAGTCCCAGGAGAAGGGCGGCATAGAAATTGAATAAACAAACAAATAAATAAACAAACAAATAAACAAATACTCTAGAACTCAGCACATATGTAAGTATATTTGTGTATACTTGTAGATTAGCCCTCCATATGTATTCTTCCTATCCGTCCTTAATGAACCTCAAAAGCTACTACTTGTATTTAAAGGTATTTTTCCACAGGTACCAACCTTGCCCTGGCTTGACTTGAAATGCAAACAGCAGCCTCAGAGAGGCAATTTTGTTTGGCTTACGATAGATGTTCAGTTAGCCGACAGTTTGATCTGGACAACCAGTTTTCTCACCTCCCTTGAAAAACCCTAACACCATTGATCTGTTGCAAAATTTCAGAAGCAATCTACCAAATAAAATTGGAGAATATCATTTGGGGTGTGTGTGTAGGGGAATTAAAGCAGGATAAAACTAAATGTAGCAGAACAAAAATATATATTTTAATTTAGTGGGTTTTTTCCCCTCAAATGTTATTAACCTTGAGAAAAAAAGCATCTAATTTTCAGTGAAGAAATATTTTTTACTTAAAATGAAATGAAACTTAGCTCTGCAAAAACGTTTTAATTAACTTAGGGCTGCATTATGCAACAACAAGCAGTTTCCCATTATGACGGCAGATTTATCATCCACAAACCTTTGGCTCTAATTTGTTACTTCACAGAGTTACAAGCTGCATTTAGGCTCATATGTAGGGCTCAGTAATCTTCCAATACTCTTGACCAGATGTGTTGTGAGAATATCGCCGGCCGACTCACCGGCTTCCCGGCGCTTTTGCTGGAGGGCCGGCAGACTCGGGCCCTCCCGATGGCGGCCGCCATCTTGGTTTCGGCCGAAATCTCGCGATGCGAGATTTCGGCCGAGAAGGCCCTGCCCACGTGGCTGGGCATGACGTCGGGTCCGGGCGGGGCCTGCTGGCCCTATTTAAGGGACAGCAGGCCGGGAAGAGAGCCTTTTCGCCCGGACCTGGTGCCTGAGCAGACACTTCTTGGGTGCTGCTCGGCCGCCATTTTGGGTCTCCCTCGTGCGCGGCCGCCATTTTGTGGCCTGCCGAGGGGGCGAAAAGTGCTGTGCTCGTTGCGCAACGAGGTTATCTGGCTCTTCTTCTACAGGACGACGTGTGGCCTTATCCTCCCTTCGTGTGGCGGCAGTCTTCAGGATCCCCCTCGGGCCCGAGGGGGACTGGTAACCTCCTCCCGGCCGGGAGGAGGGCGTGCTGGGGGGTGCTTTGTCTGGGCCCCCGGTCTTGGGAGGTTGAATCACAGGCCTTGGAGGCCTGCCTGCGCAGGGAGGCTTGCCATTTGGGGGATATCAATCAGTTAACACTGTGTCAATCTCTCATTAGTATTATTCCCAATAAAGGGGGTGAAGGGTTGCTGGGGCTTAGGCTCTAGGTTGGCCCCTGCGTTGGGGGAGTTGGGCCTGCCACCCGGGCGGTGGGTTGTGGCCTAGTTTTATTGCTCATTGCATACAAGGAGCAGGGTGATGGCTCCTAAGAAGAGGCCTGCCTCTACTCCGATGGCTCCGCCAGCGGTGCGACCCAGAAGGGCCCTTAGGCCTTCTGCCCGGGCCCGGGCCAGCAGGGAGGGGACTGCGGGGGTGGTCCCTGACCAGGGGGGGGTGGTCGCGTTGCCTCCTGCCCCTCAAACTGATATTTCTCCTGCTTTGTCTTGGGCCAGGGTGTTGGAGAGGCTCGATGAGCTCGAGCAGTGGAGGAGTGGTGCAGTCCCCGGAGCGGCCAGCAACCAAGTTCCCGCAGCGTTGGGGAGGGAGCCGGCGGCGGCCCAGGCTGGGCAGCCGGCTCCGTTCGGACGGCAGGCCCCGGCAGGGCCGATGGCGGCTTTCCCGGGCCCCGCACCATTGGGCCCCCCGTGGATGTCTTCAACCCCGTACGGGGCAGGTGAGGCTGCACCACACAACACATCCCTGTCTTTTCTTCCTCCCCCCGCCCCGGGTTTTCCCCCGGCGGGGGTCGGGAGTGGGGCCAGCTTTTTGGGGTCCCCCGCGGGCACCTGTGGGCAGGTGTGGGCTCCGCCGGTACCTCCTCCGGGGCCGCCGGCGGCCAGCGCTGCTACGGTGTCTGGGACGGGTCCTGTGGGGACACCAGCGGTGTCCGGGGCAGGGGGGTGGGTTCCTCCGGCCCCTCCTGTCATGCCCCCGCTCCCGGTTTTCCCCTATCCCCATGGGGCGGGTGTGTTTGGTGTGGCGGCCAACTCGGTGTGGGACCCCTTCGCTTGTATTAAAGCGGGGGCCATACCGTGCGGGCTTCCATCCACCCCTCTAGGTTGCCACCTTCACCCGTCGGTCAAGGAGGCTATTTGGCGGGGCGAGTATGTGGATCTCTTTTCGCTGTTGAACCGCGAGGTTCCCAAACAGGAGAAGGAGATCGTCCCGGGGGAGAAAACGAAGAAGACCAAGGTAACGAAATGCTTCAGCTCATGGCTGTATGCCTTTCTTACCTATGGGTCGGTAGTGATACAACGGCAGCCGGCTATGGCCTCTGCCATGTTTAAGTATATAGACTTAATCGCCAGGGCCCATTTTGAATATAAGGGCACCATCTGGCGCCATTATGATAAGGGTTTCCGCATGAGGATGTCTGTGGAGCCCAACTTGCCGTGGGATATGGTGGTCCCGGACCTGTGGTTCCGGGCCACGCATATGTCCGGGAAGGAAGGGTGTGAGCGCACGGATAGTGGGCACTTTATGGAGGAGGAGCCCGGCGCGGCTTCGCCGGCCAAGGCGACTCCTGGTGTGGCTGGAAAGGGGGCCTCGCCCGCTTGTCATGAGTTTGCTGCAAAAGGGGCGTGTTTTCGTCCCTTTTGTAAATACAAGCATGCCTGCGGCAATTGTGGGGGGTCCCATGCAGCTTCAGTCTGTCCCCGCCCCAAGAAGGGGGCGGAGAAGAAGGGCGGGGGTCCAGGAAAACCTCCCCCTCCAGCTGGGGGAAAAGGGGCCCAGCCCAATTAATGTTTCTGTGCTAGAGGGTTGGTTGATCGACTACCACCCTCGCCCGAGAGCCGAGTTGCTCTTGAGGGGCTTCTCTGAGGGATTTAGGATCCCTTATGTGGGTATTAGGAGGGCCTTCATGTCCGACAACCTCAGGTCGGTTGTCGGGCATGAAGACATTGTACGGGCTAAGATTCGAAAGGAGGTGGCCGAGGGCAGGGTCCTTGGGCCCTTCCCGGAGCCGCCCTTTCCGAATCTTCGTGTGTCCCCCTTAGGTGTGGTCCCCAAAAAGGCGAGTGGTGAGTTTAGATTGATTCACCATTTGTCTTTTCCAAAAGGGGAGTCAGTGAATGACTTCATTCCTGACGAGCTTTGTTCCGTCCGGTACGCATCCTTTGATGCGGCCGTGGCTATGGTTAGGGAGTGTGGGGTGGGAGCCCTTATGGGTAAATGCGACATTAAGTCGGCATTTCGGCTCCTCCCCATTCACCCAGGCGACTTCGAGCTGCTGGGCTTCCATTTCGAAGGTGGGTTTTATGTGGATAGGGCATTGCCGATGGGCTGCTCTATTTCCTGCTCCCTCTTTGAGAGCTTTAGTACCTTCCTCGAGTGGGTGCTCAGGAGGCGGAGTGGCCTGGGGTCTGTCGTTCATTACCTTGATGATTTCTTGGTGGCCGGGCCTGCGCAATCTGAGCAATGCTTTGCTTTGATGCGGGACTTCGAAGCCCTTTGTGCTCAATTGGGGGTGCCTTTAGCCTCCGAGAAGACCGAAGGCCCTGCCACCAGGATTACCTTCCTGGGTATTGAATTGGATTCAGTGGAGCAATCTTCCAGATTGCCCCTGGATAAGTTGATTAAGATCAGGTCCAAACTTGATGCGGTCCTGGGCTGCAGGAAGGTTACTCTTCGGCAGCTCCAGGAGTTGGCTGGGATTCTTAATTTTGCCTGTCGGGTAGTGGTGCCCGGTAGGGCTTTTTCTCGCCGGTTGTATGATGCGATGAAGGGGCTGAGTTTGCCCCACCATCGTACCCGCTTATGTGCAGGGGTCAGGGCTGACCTCTGCGTGTGGCGGGAGTTTTTGGAACGTTTTAACGGGTTGTCGTTTTGGCGGCAGGAGCTTCTTTTGGAAGCGGAGCTGCAGCTGTGTTCCGACGCCGCAGGGACTTGCGGTTTTGGGGTAGTGTTAGGCGACCAGTGGTGCTGGTCGGCATGGCCTCCGGAATGGAGTGCCTGTTCATTGGTTAAGGACTTAACCTTTTTGGAGCTTTTCCCCTTAATAGTGGCCTTAGAGCTCTGGGGGGAGCAGTTCAGGGATAAGACTGTGCATTTTTGGTGTGACAATCTAGCGGTTGTCCATGTTGTGAACGCCCTGTCCTCTAAGAGTGACAGGGTGATGCGGCTTGTCCGCCATTTTGTGCACAGGTCCTTGTCTTTGAACGCTTTGTTTTTGGCTAGGCACGTCCCTGGTTTAGATAACGGGGTGGCTGACGCCTTGTCCCGTGGTCAGTTGTCCAGGTTTCGGACCCTGGCCCCGTGGGCCCGAGAGTCGCCGGAGGTGTTTCCAGCCCACCTGTGGAGCCTGGGCGGGCTCTCGAGAGCTGGAGAGATGAGGCCTCCAGGGCGATCGCCTTATCGGTAGCTCCTAGTACCCTGCGAGCTTATCAGCGTGCAGGTAAGGAGTTTGGGGATTTCAGGCTGGGTATGGGTTACCCTCATTGCTGGCCTGCCCCGGTTGAGCACCTAGCTGAATTCTGTGTCCTGCTGAAGGGGCGTGGCCTTTCAGTGAGGACTATCAGGGCTAGGTTAGCCGGCCTCGCCTTTCTGTCCAAGGCGGGGGGGTTTGGTGATTTTACGGGTGATTTTCGCATCCGGAGGATGCTGGAAGGTTGGGTGAGGGAGCGACAGGGGTTTCCCGCTGACGCTCGTCGGGCCCTGACGGTTCAGCAGCTGTCTCTGATTAATCAGATGTTTGGCAGTCTGTGCGCCTCTCCTTATGAGGCTCGGCTGTTCAGGGCAGCGACTTGCGTTATGTTTTTCGGGGCCCTCAGGGTCAGCGAGGCAATGGCCTCCTCGCAGTCTGACTTGTCGCTCCGCGCCTTCCAGCTCGCTGATCTGTCCTTTAGACAGGGGGGTGTCTCCCTTTTGGTGAGACACTCCAAGACAGATCAGTTACACAGAGGGGTTAGACTTGAACTTAGTGCAGCCACCGATAAGTCTGTTTGCCCGGTGGCTGCTTTGCAGCAATTTTGTGTTTTGCGTGGGTCAGGGCATGGGTACCTTTTTGTACACCAGGATGGTTCCCCCCTGACCCGGTATCAATTCTGGGCGATAGTGTCTAAGGCTATGTCTCAGGTAGGCATGGATCCCGCCGGTTATGGAACGCATTCGTTCCGTATTGGCGCCGCCACTAGCGCGGCACTTTCTGGTCTCCCGGCCCAACGGATTCAGGAGATCGGCCGCTGGCGGTCAGCGGCATATTTGGGTTATGTTAGGCCCGCTGAGGATCCGGGGCAGGGTTTAGGCTAGGTAACCTCTCTGTGTGTGTCCTCTTCCAGGTTCCCAGTCCAGGCAGAAACCGACGGCGCTGCTGTGTGGCCACAGCATGGTCTTCTGGGCCGGCCGCTCAGCTGCCAGAAGTGCCATCGGGACCCAGCTGTCGTTGGGACGGTGGGTCAATGTTGTTTGGATGGGCCGGAGGGGTATGCGGTGGGAGGGCCTCCTACCGACGCTGCTGGGTACGCAGCATCTCAGGGCGGTACCCGGCGCTGCTGGGCGGGCGGCTACCCAGGGTCGCGCCCAGATGGGACTGGGTGGTCGGCAGCCCATAGCCGCACCCAGATGGCTGGTCTTGCACCTTGGTGGCAATGACCTATGCCTGCTTGGCGGTCTACCGTTGATCGTCCAGGCGCGCGAAGACCTGCGGCGGCTTCGCACGTTGTGGCCCACCACGCAAGTGGTGTGGTCAGAGATCCTTCCAAGGATCGTTTGGAGGGACGCCATTTCCCTTAGGGCCATCCACCGGGTTAGACGTAGGGTGAATAAGGCTGTGGGAAAGACTGTCAAAGAATTAGGGGGGATTGTAGTTGCCCATCCCCTCATCACTGTAGATCGGCCGTGGCTTTACCGGGCCGATGGCGTTCACCTGTCAGAACAGGGGAACGCCATTTTCTTACAGGACCTGCAGAGGTCTCTGCGTGAGCTGGCGCAGATAGAGGGGGGAGTCGGGGGGCCAAGATAGAGATCTGACCCCCGCTCCGTGGCAGGTTAGGGGCGGAAATCTGGGTGGTTTCAGCAACTGCGCGTTCTCCCTTGGGCATCTTTGGGGATGATTGACAGGTTCTCTCCAAGACCATGGTGGGTGCTACCTGCGCACTTGGGGGGAACCTGTCTTTGGGTCCCGCTATTGAAGTCCCAGGGTAGGGGTGAGCCGGCGGGACCCCCCTCATGCGAGTGTATGGCAGGGTCTCAGGTGAGGGAGAGGTCCCTCACCTGGACCAGCATCGATTACGCCCATAGTTGCCCAGGAATGTTGACCTTTTACGTCATTTCCGCCCCGGAAGTGTTTGTTTGACCCTGCAGGTCCATTTGGTTCCGGGTCATAGTTCAGTATGTTGATTATGCAAATTATGCTAATTTATGCTAATTTAATTAATAAATTATGCAAATTTATTATAATAAAAATGACCCAAGTTTAAATCCAGCTCTGGTGTCCGAGTCGTTATTCCGTCTCTTCAGCAATATCGCCGGCCGACTCACCGGCTTCCCGGCGCTTTTGCTGGAGGGCCGGCAGACTCGGGCCCTCCCGATGGCGGCCGCCATCTTGGTTTCGGCCGAAATCTCGCGATGCGAGATTTCGGCCGAGAAGGCCCTGCCCACGTGGCTGGGCATGACGTCGGGTCCGGGCGGGGCCTGCTGGCCCTATTTAAGGGACAGCAGGCCGGGAAGAGAGCCTTTTCGCCCGGACCTGGTGCCTGAGCAGACACCCACCCGCCCTTCCCTATTTTGCAGTGTGCTTCGGGGTCGCCTGCGGGGGCCGAATGGGAATTTTTTGCAGCCTCGCCCATTAGGCCAGGCTGTTTTTTCGCCCATTCCACACTGGGGAGATGGATGGGCGGTTAGGGGGTGTTGGCATTTAATTAGGTTAATTGGCTTACCTCTGGTCATTGGGTAGGCAGGTTAGGGGCGGAAATCTGGGTGGTTTCAGCAACTGCGCGTTCTCCCTTGGGCATCTTTGGGGATGATTGACAGGTTCTCTCCAAGACCATGGTGGGTGCTACCTGCGCACTTGGGGGGAACCTGTCTTTGGGTCCCGCTATTGAAGTCCCAGGGTAGGGGTGAGCCGGCGGGACCCCCCTCATGCGAGTGTATGGCAGGGTCTCAGGTGAGGGAGAGGTCCCTCACCTGGACCAGCATCGATTACGCCCATAGTTGCCCAGGAATGTTGACCTTTTACGTCATTTCCGCCCCGGAAGTGTTTGTTTGACCCTGCAGGTCCATTTGGTTCCGGGTCATAGTTCAGTATGTTGATTATGCAAATTATGCTAATTTATGCTAATTTAATTAATAAATTATGCAAATTTATTATAATAAAAATGACCCAAGTTTAAATCCAGCTCTGGTGTCCGAGTCGTTATTCCGTCTCTTCAGCAAATCATTTTCATTATTATTTTTTTTAAAAATTCCAGCTCAAGGAATAGACTCTGCAATATCACACGGTGAATGAACAATAATTTGATAAACATTGTCTTTCAATTAGATTAGAGCAATTAATCTGATTCTAATTGAGCTGCAACATTACCATACAGGAATCCCTGGAGCCCTATGAATAATCTCCAAACACATTGACACACTCAACAGACAGGCATTATTTTCACTCACACTGTTCTTCCATATGGTCTCTTCCCTTGGTGATGGAGGACACCCTGCTGTTTCAATCAAATAAACGTCAATTATCTGAGATGGATTTTGAGATCACAAGCTGATGTTTGTGTTCTGTGGTCCTGTTGTTGTTTTTAAATCATTCATTACACTCCTTTCTTTTTTCTTTCAAATTAGTTGCTTTGAATTCCCTCCAAAATCTGGTTCATCATTATGAATTGTTGACTTTGTCTTTGTTGAACATTAATAGAACTAATTTCTGATCAACAAGAGAAACAAGAACCTACTGAAGGGAACTGGTAAGAGAATTCATTACTATCTTCAATCATGTACTGTACATGTGCCATTTCTGATAGATTATAGCAGATTTCCCCAATGTAGTACCTTCCATAATTCCAAGTCAATATACGCAATCCAGCCCAGAGTGAGAAAGTTGAGCTGTGGAATTCATAGTCATGTATGACAACCACCTTGGGTTTATCTAATTATCTGTTTCAATAAGGAAGTTAACATCTAGCAGAACACAAATTTATGAACCCTGGACTTTATGCAGACCAATGATTCCTAGATTGTGAAGAATGGTTAAAATAGTGTCAGCCTCATTATGTTTCATCTCTCCACACGCTTCGGCTGCCACGAGTAATGGGAGGTGAGGTACGGGATATTTGGGAGGGGGAAGATTCTGGAAGGCCCTGATAAGTTTCCCTTTCCTGGCAAAGGCCAGGATAACTCTCAA
The DNA here is from genome assembly GCF_031021105.1 of Erythrolamprus reginae. Classification (NCBI taxonomy): domain Eukaryota; kingdom Metazoa; phylum Chordata; class Lepidosauria; order Squamata; family Dipsadidae; genus Erythrolamprus; species Erythrolamprus reginae. Next base: position 287,532,491 of record NC_091950.1, read on the forward strand.
TTTCCTGGAGAGGAGGTGAGAAGAAAGTCCGTTAGAAGATGCATTCCATAAGTATGACGTGGGGGTGAAGATGCATCCACCTGACAAAGATGGACAATGGGGATTGGCTATTTCCCAAAGAGGGGCAAGTGGGATTTTTTGATATGAGCTGCTGTCGCGCCTTTTTCTTTAGTCTTTGCTTTGCTCGTGATGCTTTATTTATTTATTTATTTTTATTTATTTATTTATTTATTTTGTCCAATACACAATGAGGGTTTTAGTGGGTATATATCTATATACACATAGTAAAATACATGATGAAGGTTATAGAGGAGATACTCATAGTAAAATTTATCTAAGAAATAATAGAAAAGAAGATATAGGAATAGAACATATCAATGAAAGAATAGAAGAAGAGATATAGGAATAGAGAGAGGAAAGGTATAGGAGAGCAATAGGACAGGGGACGGAAGGCACTCTAGTGCACTTGTACTCGCCCCTTACTGACCTCTTAGGAATCTGGATAGGTCAACCGTAGATAATCTAAGGGTAAAGTGTTGGGGGTTAAGGGTAAAGTGTTGAGTAAAATTCATTTTTGAAATTCAAAATGGACTCTAAGTTTTATTTTTCTTAAATTCTGATTGACGCTAACTTGACACATAGATACTATACATGGCTTTCTTAATTTATCTTGTAGAGAGACAATGCCGTGTTGAAATTGGTTATGGATATGGAGGCCTCATTGGAATGAATAGCAAAACTATGGCTGACATCTCATGAATACTGTTTTACTAGTTTCATGCTTGTATAATATTTCCTTTCAGCACAATTGAGTGGGATTACAGTTCTATTTTTAGTTTCATAGATACCAAATGTCAGGTATCTATGAAGGTTAATTTTTATCTGAAGGTCTTTGTGTTTAGAGAAACTCAAATATTTTCTTCTAAGCTCAATGCATCTTGTAAGAATTGTCATGTAATTCTCTCTCTCTCTCTCCCCACTCTCTCTTTCTCTCCCCATTACATCATATTTGCAATTGATACATGTTGATATAACTTTTGGAACTAATTTTACTTGGGCTTTTGCAACTAGACTATCAACATGAGGTAGACACAGTTGGTATGGAAGAAAATGCTGTGCTTCCTATATTCTTACTGTGCGGTGTTATGATACATGATGTGCTACCCCAACACCCTGCTGGACTGTCGGTGTCCTACAGAGTGAGCCACTGTTTATTTCGTCATGGCTCTGAAATGGGCATATGGATAAATCCCCTGATTGTTGTTTCTTTGTAAATTGCAAAGGGACAGTGCTTCCAAAGAATTCACAGGTAATGAAAATATTTATAGCTGACAGGACTCTGTCTGTTTAATCTTGATATAAAATGCACTAATAAGTATAAAGAAAGAATACAGTGATCCCTCGATTATCGCGAGGGTTCCGTTCCAAGACCCCTCGCGATAATCGATTTTTCGCGATGTAGGGTTGTGGAAGTAAAAACACCATCTGCGCATGCGCGCCCTTTTTTTCATGGCCGCGCATGCGCAGATGGTGGAGTTTGCGTGGGCGGCGGGGAAGACCCAGGGAAGGTTCCTTCGGCCGCCCAGCAGCTGATCTGCTCGGCAGCGCAGCAGCAGTGAGCAGACGAAGATCGGGGTTTCCCCTTTGCGTGGGCGGCGGGGAAACCCCGATTCGGCTCCTCGCTGCCGCCGCGCTGCCGAGCAGATCAGCTGCTGGGCGGCCGAAGGAACCTTCCCTGGGTCTTCCCCGCCGCCCACGCAAAGGGGAAGACCCAGGGAAGGTTCCTTCGGCCGCCCAGCAGCTGATCTGCTCGGCAGCGCAGCAGCAGCGAGCAGACGAAGATCGGGGTTTCCCCGCCGCCCACGCAAAGGGGAAACCCCGATTCGGCTCCTCGCTGCTGCGGTGCTGCCCAGCAGATCAGCTGCTGGGCGGCCGAAGGAACCTTCCCTGGGTCTTCCTCGCTGATGCCCCCGCTCGCCGCCCGCCCGCCCGCCCGCCGCCCGCCGCCCGCCAGCAAGAGGGAGAGAGATAGAGAAAGAGAGAGAAGGAAAGAAAGAGATGAGAGAGGGAGGAAGAGAGTGTGAGAGAGGAAGAAGCAAGATAGAGAAAGAGAGAGAGAAAGAAAGATGAGAAAGGAAGGAAGAGAGTGACGTCATCGGGTGGGAAAAATCGCGATATAGCATTTCGTGAAGAACGAGATCGCGAAAATCGAGGGATCACTGTATAGCAAATTGCCAAATGGGGAAATAAGAGGTTTGGTTTTTAAAATGCTAAACATTTTAATGGGTTTCCTTACCGTATATGATGTACACATGGTCTGCAATGTATCCTTTCATATATATAGTTCACACAAAATTAAGGTGAAGCATACATCTTAAAGACACCACAGGAACATAAGATTAGCTTTGCTAGATTAGGCCAAAGTCCATCTTTGTCTAGTGTCCTTTTTTCATAGATAACTTTGAGAGTTTCATAAGCAGTAGATGAAACTATTTTCATTAGAGTTCTGTAATCCCCATACCAATTATTCTGTTTTTAAATTCTGATTTTATTCTTTTTAAAAATAAATAACTCAAGACATCCATACCTCCTATTTTCTCCACAACAACAATCTTGTGAGATGAATTGGTCTGAGATGATGACACAGATGGCTTTCAAGGAACTTTATCTTTTAAGATATTATCATATGAATGATTCCCCAAGTCCCAAACTCAATCTTGGCAACTTCCAGATGTGTGCATTTCAAATCCCCATGTTTTCAGCAATGACCATCATGGCAGTGCAAATCCAGGCATCTAAAAATTGGTTGTGAAAAACTGGCACGCAGTTGCAGTGTGGTACAGTATTCAATCAACACAATATGTATTTCCACAAAGCTAAAAATCTATAGAGGTGTGGTTATCCCTTCCTCTTTTATGGATATGGAATCTATACCAAAGATAAATCAAACAACTGGAGAAATTTTGCCTGTGCCCTCCGTGTTCCATTCATTGACAAGACAGTGTCTTCAACCTGGAGGTCTTGATTTGGAAGTCTACTAGCATTAAGTCCCTTATTATCAGAGCCCAGATAGGTGGGTGGGACACATCATCAGAATGGATGATAGTTGTATGCCTCACCAGGTGTTCTGTGGTGTACTGGAATTAGGGAAAAGACTTGAAGTTAATCATATAAGCACTTACAAAGAAATCCTCTACCACTGTGACATCCAGTCAAGGGAGCTAGAAGCTGCACTGCTGACAGAATCAAAAGTGATAGAAAATTATGTGTGGCATCACTGACTAACACCCGGTTTCTACAATGGACTTTAAGTGCCCCATTGTAGTAGACTCTGTGATTCCAGACAGGGAGTGCAGAGCCACTTCATGTCCACAGATGAAGTGTGCAACAATGTGTTTTTGAATTTGAATGACTATGTTCCATTTTTTTTTGTATAACTCTTGTTTTTGCTGAGACATGTTTATGCACAGACAGGTCTGAAATCAATGTTTCCTGGTTTTTCAAAATTGTCTGTTTTTTCCCAGCTCTTCCCAATTCTTTCCCCATTCTTTACCATTTCCCAACTCTTAGACTGATGTGAAAACATTTAACTACACTATTATTTATCAAGAGCATGAAACTGAATTTTCATTCTGACCCAGAAGGATTTAATTTATCACCCACTCATTCTAACTTTGTCAAAATTATTTTTTAATGATCAGTTAGTTATTATTTCATCTGTTGCTTACCGCATATTGCATCTTTATTTGGCCAATTAAGTAGATTTCTCTCCTTGTTCTTGTGTTAATGAGGCTATTTTTTGATTTCTGTTTGATTAACCCAACAACTTTGCTTATTCAAAGCAATAATTTTATTAATAACCATTGACTGAGGTCAAGTCATTGCAATATAATAAAATGTCATGACTAAATGTATATTTATTATTTATAATTGCCAATATAATATTAAAAAATTTAAAAAAAAATCTTCTTTAGAACGGACCTTATTATGCATTTTCATATAGACTTTTCTCAATATTTATAATGCTGTATTCATTTTGGGAGGCCTGATATTTAGATTTCATTTTATTTTTCAGTTTTGGAAGACTGAACACAGAAATTCCATTTGCCACAGCAAATGAATTTGCATGCAGGAGTTATATGAGCCTCTCAATGCAACACGAGACAAAATGTGAATAATGTGATATATGTATTCCTTTGAAGCTTGAATTTTGCCGTTATAGCGACATTCATAAACAAAAAGTGTTACATACAAAATGAATTTCGCCACACTTTTCACCATTAATAAAATCACAGGCTTTGCTTGAGGATATTGCAAATATACATTTTTGCTGATATTATTCAATAAAACAATTAGCATCATCAATTTGACTGATGTGTGTCTTGTGTTGTAAATCACTGGGTCATTAACTTTAACAAATCAATGTACTCTCACAATCAAATCAAACTAAATTAATGCTAAAGGAACAAGTTAAAAGAACTTTGCAAATGGCAAATTATGTATTCATTAAATACAGAGTGCAAACTAATAACCCACCTTCATTTTGTTTGGGTGGCTTTAGATCAGAGTTTCATGTTAGCAGGAGGCAAATGAAAATACCAGCATGATATAATGGAGAATAATGACATTTGAAAGAAAAAGAAGCAACATGAAAGAAGCTCACTTCATCCATTTATGGGACTCAGTGAGGACATTGCTATAATCCATTGGTGGGCAATCTCTGGTCTTCCAGATAATGATGAACAGCAAATCACAGTAACCACAGCCAGGGTAGCAAATAGTAAGGGATGCTGAGAGGTCCATCTAGCAAGATATGATATTTTCTATCTCATCTTAAAGGCGTGAGATCAGTTGCTTTGCAGCTTCAAGGGGAAAAAAGTATCAAACTAATGAAATGTTTTTTTGGGATTTTCTCATGGGACTCAGTAAGTGTTATGAAGCCACTGAAATGGAATTAACTGAATTTGGAAGCACAGATTCAAAAATATTTATGAAATCTGGTTTGGAAGTTGGCTGTCAGGATCTCTGCCATTTTCACTTTGAATTTTAGTTTTAGAAGTTTTCACTAGGTAGCAAAAAATATCATTTGCTAGTACCTCTGTTGCGGTTAGCTCTGGCCCAGCTCCTGCCCCAAGGACTGTGGATGTGGGGGAGACATCCACATGCTGCAGGCCTGTTTTGCTCCTGGTGGAATCTGCTGATGAAGGCTCCTCTGACCAAGAAGACATGAGTGACAGGGAGGAGGAGAGTGTGGCAGGCAGCTCAGAAGGAGATCAATTATCTAGCTCCTCCTTGGATTCAGAACAAGACTTAATGATATAGCCACGCATGCGGAGAGCGATGCATAGGCAACAACAACTGAGAGATTATTATCAAAGAAAATGGGGCCACCTGTGGTTGGGTGGGGCTGTGGTAATTAGTGAGGCTGCTATAAATAGCAACCTGTGGGTTTGGCCATTGTGGAGGATTATTTGATTGTTGTGTTTCGTGCCTGCTTTGCTGACTTTGACCTTTGTGTGCTGATTTCCCCCCGCTTTGAAACTAAACCAGAGCAAAGTGTGTTTCACTTTGTGAAAGAAGAAGGACTGTGAATTGTCTCACAGCTAAGTATCACAGAACTGATAAGAGACTTGTACAAATTACCAGTTTGTTTGGAGACGAGTGCTCTTTGCTATACCAAAAGAGGGCTTCGTTTATTTGCATTTTCGGTAAAAAGAACATTGTTTTGAATTTTCAAACGTATCTGTGCATTTTCGGGGGGATTCTACCAGAGAGCTCGACAGAACAACCTCATAGAATTCCAATGAAGTTTTAAGCAGCTGCGCAAAAAGATGACATGGATGTATTAGAATTCAGGAAACCTTCATTTTTAATTCATGCTAAAATTCAGACCCTCAGAAAATTCAGCACAGAATTACTCTGTACCCTATTGTTCATATGTATCTCATTTAGTACTGCCTATAAAATTTGCAGTGGTTTCACACTGAATCCATTTGATCTTTGCTTGTAAGAAGCTTTGCACCTTGTGGGTTGAGAATGGATGATTAGCTTCAACTCACCAGTTTGGTTTCTTATTCTGCACTGATCTTAGCAGGTTGCTTTCAATGTGGTATGATAGTTTTTCTTACATCGTCATCCACCTTTGATAAAAGATATTTACTTAACGAAGACTTTATTTATTTATTTATTTGTTTGTTTGTTTTTTGTTTGTTTGTCCAATACACAATACATATAGAAGAGAATAGACATGAAGTAATATATATAAAGAAAATATATAAAAATAGAGGAGAAGATATGAAAGGAAGAAAATATATATGATATATGAGATAAAGGAAAGACAATTGGACAGGGGACGAAAGGCACACTAGTGCACTTATGTACGCTCCTTACTGACCTCTTAGGAACCTGGATGAGTGCATCTGGTTAAGCAGTGATCCCTCCTTCCCCTGGAACGGCCAGCTCCGTGGCTCCTGCCATATCTGCCTCTCTCCCACCGGAATGCCACCCCAGAGATATGTGCCCCCTCCCCTCCTGCCTCTGTAGGGTCAGGTGGACCAAAAAAATTATGCATATCATTCCCATTCAGTTCATACATTCCTTCCATCCGATCCCAAACATCCATCCCTAAAATTACCCCCCCAATGAATTAATTAAAAATATAAAATATAAAAATATAGAAATAAAAATTAAAAATTAAAATGGTTAACCGGTTAGCTGTTAAAATTAGTCTGAGACAACGATGTAACAGTCAGTTAGTCTAAAATCAGTTCTATGGGAAAAATCATCAAACAATTTGCCATTCCAGGTCAATAAATAGATAATTGTCCTCTGTAGATCTTACTTTAACTCTTTGAATCTGCTGTATATAAAATCTTCCACTAGGGGCACAGCTCTTCAATAATGATCTTCAAAAAGAGTGAGCAGATGGTGGGAGGGGGAGGGGGAAGATGACAGGCAAGTTCTAATATTAGCTGATATCCCCAGTCAATTGTCCTCGATGGTCATAGGCAGTTCAGCAATTTGTTCACTTCACCCCCCCCCAGTATTGGTCGTTCTGTTCTCTCCATTCTCTCACCGGTCGATGCCCTCAGTCCATGCGGTGGCCTCCAGCCAGCCTCGACCTCCTTCCTCCCCTGGCTACCCATTTTCTTCGCCCCCCCCCCTTCAGCATCGACAGCTCTCACCCACCAATGCCATCCAGGGGGTTGGGCTGTTGTCCCTCGCCCAGCAGCATTGGCAGCCTTCATCGGCCGATATCCCTGGCTCCTCAGATCTCCTCGGCTGCCCTCCAACTCCGGCAGCAAGCCGCTCCCACCGACCTGCATCCTCGGTGTCCTCGGCCCCGCACAGACCCGTTCAACTGGCCAGCCTGTCCCAGCCACCGCTCTGGTCTCCGCTCCTTCCTCCTACGTCCCGTTGTCTCTATCGCCTTGGCACCCGTCACTCCCATTCCCTGGTGCTGTACCAAGAGGCTCAATTTAAATGTGCCTGGGATAAACATATATCCACCCTAAGATAAAAATACAAGAAATAGTATAAGGGCAGACTAGATGGACTATGAGGTCTTTTTCTGCCGTCGGTCTTCTATGTTTCTATGTTTCATTTGAGGAGCATTGGGTGTTCTGCTTCCCTGAAAATCTTAGGAAAGTTACTTACAGATCACTTAAAAATATGAATCTTTATACTATTGAGTTGGCTCTAAACTGTACACATTTTCTTGCATTAATTTGAATGTCTATCGTATCCTACAAAGATGCAATCATGGAGCGGAAAAACAATGCCCCCAAAATACTTAAGGTTATATATCTCTATCGCATGAAAACTGCACTGATGCGGGAATCCCTTATTCTGAATGTTACTGACTTTACTTCCATTTATTTATGCATATTTTCTGCTCTCCAAACTACCCATTGAAGACTGGGAATGAGAAACATTTATCTTTGCTTTGGCCAAGTTAACACAAAGATGAAATTAGTGGGCCAGACATTTTTTAAAATCTCTGTGCAAAATATGATATATCTTTCTTTAATGTAGCTCTAAACCTGTTCTGTTTGGATAAAAACGAATTTCACGTCTCCCTAGTGTCTATCTTTAGATTCTTAAAGTTCAGGCTGCAATGTAAAGAACCTAATCCAGGTATCAGCAACAACATAATGCGGACTAAACTGATTTATAACTCGTAAAAACAGCTCTCCCTGCCTCTTGGACTGACAGCCGACAATCTATCTTGATTTATGGCTACATTCAAATAATTGACCTTTGCCACTGTAGTCCTCTTATTGTGGAATAGCTTTCCCCTGCAAGCTAGAATATTACCTGCTTGACTTTCCTTGGTAGCTGTTATCATCTATAGAATATTTGGTGAGAGTTTTAAGTACTGATATGCCATATTAGATATGACCTTTTTTTGCATTATATATTATTGAGTGTTATAGTTTTGCTTTCACCTGTGTAAATTTCCTAGAGTCTGGTGAATCAAGAAGCATTTTTGAAACTTAACAAGCAACAAACATCCCTCAGATATTGGAGGTGGATGATCACCCTAATGAGAATAGGGAAAATATCATTTCCTACTTATGGGATAAGACAGTGCTAAATTGCTGCTGTATTTGATCAATAAGCCACAGAAAAGTGAGTGATAATTCAGTGCCGGATGATGGGCCCCTTAGGTTGGGAGGTATTCAGCATGCTACCGAGGAAAAGCTGAGTCTGCATTGTAGTAATGGTGTTTACAACAAAGCTAGATTAAAGCTTTAGGGATGCCTGATGGTACTAGGCAGGAATAGAACATCTGAAATGGCAAAAACAGAATTACAGTGGCAAAGTGGAACATAAGCATGAATATTGGAAAATTTAACACAATAAAAGATGAAATGAACTGAGTATTCAAGGACATCTCAGGCATCAAAGGATTGAAACGGGCTAGAATTGGACAATTTTAATCAGAATCATATTGTTTACTACTCAGGATATGAATTACAAAGAAGGAGTAGTATTGTTTTCATAGATGGGGAGGATATAGCAAGGATAACACTTGGATAATGACTGAATAGTATAAATTAGACTGTACACAGTTTTAAAATGTAAAAAGAAAGCTAACCAGTTTTCATGATAAAATTTTGAGGATATACACACTATTTTCTAGGAGAACGTCAAATCAAATCAAATTTTTATTAGGGTCATAGACCAGTATATTAAGGAAAATATCAGGAAATCTTTTTATGTCTTGAACTTCATTGATAGGGAATTGGAAAAACTGTGGAATAAAAAGGAAAATATTTTTAAAAGAAGAATTAAAGGATATTAAGGATGAATGTGAAGAAGAGATTGCCAAGAAATAGATTGAATGTTGGTTGAAAGCAAACTGGATGTCAGAATAGATAGAGGAATTGAAGAATCCAAGAAAGACAAAGATATCAAGAAGGAACTTAAATAATTTAAGAAAACTTCTGTAAGAGATCAGAAGCAGCATTTATTTATTTATAAAATTTATAGGCCATCGCTCAAGATACCTCTTAAAATCATAAAAACTAAAAATTATATCAATTAAAAACATAAATAAATATAAAATCCAGAACACCATGACCCCATTAAAGATGGGGAGAGTGGAAACAGAATAAGGGGAGATTGGGTCTGTTGTTAATCAATCAACTACCTCCACTGTGGTAGTTCCCATTGAGATCCTAAACTAACTAGCAGAACCAGGTATTTGAGTTCTTCTGGAAGTTTAGGAGATTGGGGCCAACCTCTTACCAGATTGTAAGATGTTCCACGGGGCAGGTGTAACGGCAGAGAAGGCTCCTGTATCCCACCAGCAAGTATAATTGGGCTGATAGGACCCGCAGTATCCCAGAGTCATGTGACCACCTCTCTGACAAATAAAATTATGTGGAAACTAGTGTTGGGCGAATCCAACGGAGTTCAGGTTCGATGAACTCACCCAAACTTTGCCGTGAAGTTTGGGTGAGTTCGCTGAACCCGAACCCGAAGTTTACCCGAACCTGAACCTGAACAGCAGCAGCGCTGCTGCGGTGTCCTTTTCTGTAAAAATAAACAAGGAGGTGGGGAATTCCCCACCTCCTTTTGCTTCCTTTTATTTTTACAGAAAAGGATGCCGCAGCGGCACTGCAAGAAAAAGGAGGTGGGAAATCCCATGATGGGATTCCCCACTCTCCTCCCAGGTAGTGGTGTTTCACGGTGTTCGGCCGAACGCTGAACCCGAACCCGAACTTTACCCAAACTTCTAAAAAAGTTTGGGTTCAGGTTCGGCATGCCAAACACTGCAAAGTTCGGCACGAACCCAAATTTTGCAGGTTCGGTTCGCCCAACACTAGTGGAAACCTATTAATTTTATTAACAACCATGTAACTAATTTAACAACTGCAGTGATTCCCTTAACAATTGTGGCAAGAAAGGTTGTAAAATGGAGCACTAACAAATGTCTCACTTAGCCACAGAAATTTTGCGCTAAATTGTGGTCATAAGTTGCGGAGTAGTTTGGAAGAAAATAACATGGTTTTAAAACTGGAGGAAGAAACACCAATAACCTGTAGTATGTGGTCGATACTATGAAACTGAAAATACAAAATGATCTAAAAACTCAAGTAGTGAAGGTCAGTGAAAAAATATATAACTATTATAAATAAAAAGGACCAAACTAATGACAATAAATTTTCTCAAATATATTCCAAAACAAGGACTAACCAAGCAAGACCCTATTTACTTTTAAGTCCCATTCAAACTTTTCATGATTAAGGGTTTATTTTTTAACACATAGCAGTACCTCTACCTAAAAGTGCCTCTACTTACAAACTTTTCTAGATAAGAACCGGGTGTTCAAGATTTTTTTGCCTCTTCTAAAGAACCATTTTCCACTTACAAACCTGAACCTCCAAAACTGTAACCAGAAAAGGCAGGGAGAAGCCTCCTTGGGGCCTCTCTAGGAATCTCCTGGGAAGAAAACGGGCTGGAAAAGGCAGGGAGAAGCCTCCATGGGGCCTCTCTAGGAATCTCCTGGGAGGAAACAGGGCCTCCACCCTCCCTGTGGTTTCCCCAATCGCACACATTATTTGCTTTTACATTGATTCCTATGAGAAAAAATGCTTCTTCTTACAAACTTTTCTACTTAGGAGCCTGGTCACAGAACGAATTAAGTCCGTAAGTAAAGGTACCACTGTATATGAGTAGTACACTGTAAGTTACAATTTAAAGTAGACAGGTAAAAAAGCAAATAGGGAAAGGACAAAAATTTGTCTCAAACAGGTTATGTATACATTAATTAAATACAGTTAATACATTGCTCCCCATTTACTTAATGCTTCCCCTTTTATCAGAAGTAAACCTCATACAATTCAGTGAAAACTTTTGAGGGGCCCTAAGAAATATATCCAGACTTTGGTGAGTTTTATGGATCTCCAAGTTCTGCTCTTCATTATATGTTTTAGCTTCAAAAGACTTTCATCATAAGCAAATAAGAAAAATAAATGACATCATTTAAAAGTATTTGAAAGTGAATCTTGCATGCTTTGCTATAGCCTTGGGGGGGGGGAAATCTGTACTTTGTTTTCTAACAGATAAGGTGAAAAAAGAAGCAAAATTAATCACCTGAGAATGCATAATTTACCTTGATAGTTAAAATGGCCCATATTATCTGCAATGCAGAACTCTTACAATTCAGTCTAGCCTTCCCCCATTAATCTTAATTATACTATAATATTTTACATTAATTGGATATGTTTTGCTATTGTTCTTACAAACCTTGTTATATTACAAGAACGATCAGATGGCTTGCTCTTGGAATTAGGTTTGTGGCAGTTCTATCAGTTACAAAAGAGAAAGAAGAAGCTATTCTTATTTTTGAATCAATGTTCTTTTAGTCTGCCCTTCTGCAGTTTTAAGCTGCTATGTTTATTGATAATATTCACAATTGCAAAACAGCAACATACATACCGCAATTTTCAGAATGATAGCAATGGAATGTGGAACAAAAGGGCAGTGACTTAGAGTTCTTAGAAAATAAGAAACATTTTGTATCCGTGGTGGATTGCTAGCAGTTCAAGTGAAACAGTAGCGGTGATGGTGGTGGGAGGCTCTGCCCACCTGCCTGGATGTCTGTGCGCATGCGCAGAAGTGCCGCACATATGCTTCCAATAGCAAACCGGGAGTGATGGAATTTGAAACCCACTACTGGGGTGTATCTGTAAGTTCTGAACACTAAAATGGAAGGTTGTGAATTCTCAATGGATGACATATGTTTTACTCCACCTCTATTTTTTTTTTTAAAATGTAACAGTGGTGAATAATCTAGGGATCCATAGATGTAAACCATAGAGTGTTATGGAGGTAAAGAATGACTCTAGAATGGCTTTCATTGACCTGCAAAACTACTCTGTCCATGCTAAGACCAATGGACTGGTATTTTCTTTTGAAGTAGAGTACATTGTGACCACCAAAAAAGGCAAATCATAATGAAAAACAATTTAACACCCCACTCTGAACCCTATTTTTACCCATATATGAGAGGTGTAGTCAATACATCATCCCTGTCTATAAATTGTTTTCTTCGGGAACAGAGTAGATGTCACCAGGTATCCCAATTTCCCTCTCTAGTCTACTTGTATTTTTACATAATTTTGTACATAAAATCGCTGCACAACATAACACCTTGTAATGTAGAAATCGTACATAAAAAGATTAAACTATAACCAAATGGCATCCCATTTGGGACTTTGTAGGAGGCTAGCAGTGTTAGTCAGCAAAAAAAATCCAGAGTCTATTACCACTTTTTCTGACTAGCAAAATTTCATCCTAATTACAGTATTGTTTCCATTGGGTTTGGAAAAGTCTAAAAGTTTATGATAATAGATAGATAGATAGATAGATAGATAGATAGATAGATAGATGGATGGATGGATGGATGGATGGATGGATGGACGGACGGACGGACGGATGAATGGACAGACAGACAGATGATAGATAGATAATAGATAGCTAGATGATAGCTATCTAGCTAATAGATAGATGATAGATAGATACAGGGGTGGGTTCTACTTACCTCACTGTCAGTTTGCTTTCTCCTGCACTGTGTAGATGCTCCTCATGGACATGTGCATGTGCAGTGCTGAAAAAATCTGAAAAAAAAAACAAAAACAAGATGGCGAACACAGTGCTTCTGCACATGATCAGAAGGGAAAAAAAATCTCCCCCTCAATATTTTTTAAATTAAAAAAATGGTGGCATCCACGGATTGGCACCAACCGAACCGGTTCTGTGACATCATTATGATGTCACCAGCAGGTCACTACCAGTTGGGGTGAATCAGTCTGAACTGGGAGGAACCCACCTCTGGATAGCTAGATAGACAGACAGAAAGAAAGACAGACAGATAGACATTAGGTAGAAAGACAGATGATACCAATAGAAGAATATTATCTGTAGCTCAAAGTGGAGTCCTTGTTGCTCTCTTGGGTATTTTTTGCAGATGTTTCATTAATTGACTTGGTAACTTCTTTAATATTAGTGAGTGTAGGGTTTGCTCCCTATTTTCTCCTTGTTAGTCTTTATCAGACATTAATAGATCCATAAATCATATTTATACCTCATTACATCCTCTCCAGCAGTCAACATCCAGATAAGAAGGCATTAACCCAAGGCAAACAATGGAGGAAAAAACAATATCATAATCAAGGAGCTAACATGGAGAAAACCATACACCCAACCCTGGCACGGCAAACTACTGCATATTGGTTGACAGTCACCAGCAGTGAAGATTACCTGCAGTAATTTCCAAACAAAGCAGCAAAACAAAGCTGCTCCTTCTTCCAAAAGATGTGTGACCACAAAGAGGTTGTGTGTTCTATATTACAGGAAGGCTAGGCAAAATATGATCATAGTTTCAGGCAAAGACAACAAGATCCTCCCCAATCTTTCTATCATTATTATTATTATTATTTTTTATTATTTATTGGATTTGTATGCCGCCCCTCTCTGGAGACTCGGCGTGGCTAACAACAATAATAAAACAGTATACAAAATAATCCAATACTAAAAACGATTAAAAACCCATTAATATAAAAAACCAAACATACATACAGACATACCATGCATAAAATTGTAAAGGCCTAGGGGGAAAGAACATCTCAGTTCCCCCATGCCTGATGGCAGAGGTGGGTTTTAAGTAGTTTACGAAAGGCAATTCTAATCTCTGGGGGAGTTGGTTCCAGGGGGCCGGGGCCGCCACAGAGAAGGCTCTTCCCCTGGGTCCCGCCAAGCGGCATTGTTAAGTTGATGGGACCCGGAGAAGACCCACTCTGTGGGACCTAACTGGTCGCTGGGATTCGTGCAGCAGAAGGCGGTCCCTGAGATAATCTGGTCGGGTGCCATGAAGGGCTTTATAGGTCATAACCAACACTTTGAATTGTGACCAGAAACTGATCGGCAACCAATGCAGACTGCGGAGTGTTGGTGTAACATGGGCATATTTGGGAAAGCCCATGATTGCACTCGCAGCTGCATTCTGCACCATCTGAAGTTTCTGAACACTTTTCAAAGGTAGCCCCATGTAGAGAGCATTACAGTAGTCGAGCCTCGAGGTGATGAGGGCATGAGTAGTGAGCAGTGACTCCCGGTCCAAATAGGATTGCAACTGGTGCACCAGGCGAACCTGGGAGAACGCCCCGCTAATGCCTAATGGAATCAAATATAATATGGATCCCCCCCATGCAATAATTTATCTAGTCCAAGTAGGAAAACAGGTGACCAGAAATCTTTTCTATCTGGTCTATGACCATCATAATGTATACAATACCAGAAATCTTTCAACAACATTTCTATCAGTGCAGCCTCACCTGAAAGCTATTTATAGCTCAGTTTGCCCACTGCCTTCTGTTTGGAATTATGTAAAATATGACATTGCTAACTGAAGGAAGTAAGAAGAATATAATTTCAGGAGGTCCCTCTTTCATATTTAAAGTCCCCCCCCCAAACACAAGTGGGAGCTGAAGGTGTCTAGTACCTTGCAGGATGACTGCCCTTCAGAACGCTCTATGATTAATGCATGTTATGAATATCTATTAAATGTTACAGCAGGTTGGTGACTCTCAGCTGTGTTCCTCATTTATTAGCAGCAGCATTTCAGTTACAGGCTGAACAGAGGGTGAGGGAGCAACTGCTCTGCAGTCTTAGATTGATGACACTTCTAAAAATTGTCCAAGCATGTGTGCAAAAATCTATCAAAATAAGAGTGTAATAAATGAGAAGGTAACTTTTACTGTGCACAAAAGCTGTACTCATACCTCATTTCTCTACCCCCCTCTTCTGTTCTTAGGGAAAATAGTCTACATAAGTAAATAAGAAGAGATGGTGTGCTATTATCTACAAGGAAAAAAAGGAGAATATTTTAGAAGTTGTATCAGGGACAGCCTGACACAAGGGGATGAACTATAGCCTCCATTCTCAATCTGTATGATTGGATTCCTTGCCTTGGGTTCCTCAGATTAACATGAGCAGCTTCCATTCAATTGTGGAGTTTACCCTGTAATGCTCAAATATCGCCCCCACCCAATTTGATATTCTGAAGATATGATGGGAGTGTAATTCTTATTCCCAATCACAATAGCTGGGCCATCTGGACTGAGACTTCAGAGATTCAGGACTAGATTGAACATAATGATATTGCATGAGAAAAGACAATAAGGTTGAAATTCACAATAGGGAAGATTTTAATATCAGGGCTATGCAAAATTCTTAAAACAAGGGGCATTGGAATGCATAAGGATGCCTATGAAGGTCGTCTATAAAATCACTAAAAGAGCCACGGAGATGCTGAGAAAATAACATTAAGCATTAAAGAGAAAGAAGACAGCTCATTTTGTAAATGGCAGATCAGTCCAGTTGGTATGGTATTCAGAAAGAAGTACAGTGGTACCTCTACTTAAGAACTTAATTCGTTCCGTGACCAGGTTCTTAAGTAGAAAAGTTTGTAAGTAGAAGCAATTTTTCCCATAGGAATCAATTTAAAAGCAAATAATGCATGCAAACCCATTAGGAAAGAAATAAAAGCTCAGAATTTGGGTGGGAGGAGGAGGAGAAAGAAGAGGAAGAGGACAGTCACTGCTGAAGGAAGAAGGTGAGGTGAGGGGAATTAAAAAATCCAAAAATGTAAGGCTAAAAAAAAAAAAGAAGGACTCTGAGGCAGCGAGGAGGAGTATGCGTTTCTCCTATACCCGGCACAAGGCTGCCCCCCATACACTGCACCAGAGAAACCCAGGAGGAATGGCAGGAAACTGGCTGGGCCTTCGTGCCACTCTCAAATTTCCTGGGAAAATTTTCTGGGCTCGGGTTCTTAAGTAGAAAATGTTTGTTAAGAAGAGGCAAAAAAATCTTGAACACCCGGTTCTTATCTAGAAAAGTTCTTAAGTAGAAGCATTCTTAGGTAGAGGTACCACTGTATTTCAAATCTCAAATAAATTCACTCCACATTAGAGTCAGAAAGTCCTCTTAACAGTCTCAAGATTCTATATTTATCCAAAGACTAGAATTCAAAATACCTGATTGAAGTTTGTGCAATGTTTTGCTTCCTGAACGCTGCCCAGCTGTGTGGGGCTGGGAATGAAGCATTCAAAGCACAGAAAGATGGATAATGATATGGCTGTTACAACTGTTTAGGTAGATGGGTTTTATATAGCTACTGCACATTCAAAACTTTCCTTTTTGAAGGATTTGACAGCTCTATTACTGTAAGCTAGTAGAATACTTCTTTAGACTGCAGTTGAGGCTCACAAAAATACTTTCCATAGCATTATTTCTTTTTCTTCATTTGCAATCCACTCTTAGATGCGTGCTGCATCTAAAAATACCTCCCATGCTGAAAACTACAGTGGTACCTCTACCTAAGAACACCTCTACTTACGAACCTTTTTAGATCAGAACTGGGGGTTCAAGATTTTTTTTGCCTCTTCTCAAGAACCATTTTCCACTTACAAACCCAAGCCTCTGAAACAGTAACTGGAAAAGGCAGGAAGAAGCCTCCATGGGGTTTCTCTAGGAATCTCCTGGGAGGAAACAGGGCCAGAAAAAGTGGGGAGAAACCTCCATGAGGTCTCTCTAGGAATCTCTTGGGAGGAAACAAGGCCTCCATCCTCCCTTTGGTTTCCCCAGTCGCACACATTATTTGCTTTTACATTGATTCCTATGGGAAAAATTGTTTCTTCTTACAAATTTTCTACTTAAGAACCTGGTCATGGAACCAATTAAGTTTCTAAGTAGAGGTACCACTGTAATTGGGTAGTAGGCCACATGAAGATATTTTCCCTGAAGACTATTTCCTCCCCTAAATATGTTCAGAAAAATACATCTCACTTTGTAAAGTTCATAATTTTCTTTAATTATTTACTATTTGTATGCCACCTCAATCCTAACTTTTAGACAGCCAGTGTACAATGCAATAATAGAACATTAAAAACTCGATGATAAAAACTCAATGAAATAATTTCAAAGACTTCCTGAATATCAATATGGACTGAGGGTTCTTTTCATCTGAGATACTTCCTAAAGGAGAACTTGGCAGAAAAGATTTGTTTCTGGTCCCATCCCTTTACATCTCACTATACCCTCTTGCCCAATCTGCCTGAGATGGACAGATGGTATCTCTGAGATAGGGAACATCCAAGGAGTGAAATCCAGCAGATTCTGATGAGAGAACTGATAGCGGAAATTTTAAGCAGTTCAGAGAACTGGCAAATACCACCTCTAGCTGGCCCCCAGAGTGGGGTGGGAATGAAGATTTTGCAATATCCTTCCCCCGGGATTTTGCAGTATCCTACCCTTGCCATGCCCACTAAGCCACATCACCCCCTCCAAGCCACGGTCATAGAACCGGTAGTAAAAAAAAATGGATTTCACCACTGGTAACATCCAAGTGCTATAGAACTTTAGAGAAAATATTTTGAAAATCTAAATCCAAAATCTAAATCCATGGCAAACATGCAGTTCTCACAATATCCATAGTTATCATGGGTGCACCTCGGTACACCCATATAACACCTATATTCCACGAGCTGCACTGGCTTTCCATTAGTCTCTGGGCACAATTCAAGGTGTTGGTTATTACCTGTTAAGCCCTATATGGCTTAGGGCCAGATTATTTACGGGACTGTCCCTTGCCACATACCTTCCAGAGACCAATTAGAACACACAGAATTGGCCTCCTCCAGGTCCCGTCAGCTAAGCAATGCAGATTGGCTGGACTATGGAGAAGGGCCTTCTTTGTTGCCACATTGGCTCTATGGAATCAACTCCCGCCCTCCATGTCCATACTGCCCCCACCCTGCTGGCTTTTCATAAGGCCACGAAGTCCTCAAATGACTGAAATATAAGGGACATGTTCACTAAGAAAAATCTTAAGACTGATGATTATTTGGGGGGGGGGCATTCTGTGGTCACTGCACTGGGTTTGAGAGGTTCATCTCCACTATTATTTGCAGATTTCATTTTATACGTCTCCAACCCAAGCCTTTCCTTTTTTTTTACATTATATTTCTCTTTTAATGATCTCTGCCTGATTGCTTTGAAGTCTTAATTGATCCCCAATTTTTCCATTTATATGAAATAGATTGAGTTATTTCATTCATGTCGCTTTCCACACCCATGAAATGTAGCATAACTTATTTTAAATGATACAGATAAAATAAAGTAATTTGGTGCTTATAGCTTATTGAGCTGAGAGACACATGCCTGGGCTTTACTATTCGAAACCGCCAATGAAATTTCATCTAAATGAATGTGCTGCCAAGTTTTACATTTCTTCCACACAATAACACTGAGATGCAAAAAGGGAAAATGGCCTGGCAAGAAAAAATGAGACCATTAATGCTTGTAGGAATGGCCTGTCACTTTGATCTATAATTTCAAGCATCCTATCTAAGTGTATTCCTCGACTTACAACCACAATTGAGCCCAGAATTTCTGTTGGTAAGTGAGACATTTGTGTTTGCCCCATTTTATGATCTTTCTTGCCACAGTTGTTAAATGAATCATTACTGTTGATAAGTTAGTAACTCGGTTGTTAAGTAAATCCAGCTTCCCCATTGACTGTTAAAAGGTTGCAAGAAGGAATCGCATGTCCTTGGGACACAGTAAAAGCTGTAAGTATGAACCAGTTACCAAGCATATGAATTTTGATCACATGATCATGGGGATGCTGCGACGGTTGTAAGTGTGAAAAATGGTCATAAGTCACTTTTTTCGGTTGTAAATTTGAACAGATATTAAACAGACTGTTGTAAGTCGAGGACTACCTATATGGAGGAGGGTTGAAAGGAGCCAATGATGAAGCTTGCATGATAATTTTATCACACTAATGTAAGGATTGGATGTCTTTTTGGCAGGCATCAGGACACAACTAAGTCAGGGCATCTTCTTTTAAGGCAGGGTTATCAAACTCACAGCCCATACTCAGATGCATAATGCACCGGCCACGCCCAAACCCAGTTTAGCAAAGAGGTAAAAAAATTGTGATACATCACTTGATGCTTTTGTGATGACCCAAGTTTGACACCCCTGTTTTAAGGTGTCGCCATGTTGACACCATCGTATTTGTTGCAGATGCCAGGGGCCTTCAAAATGTGAAATACGGTATGTATGTATGTATGTATGTATGTATGTATGTATGTATGTATGTATGTATGTATGCAGTCATGGGCTCCAGCCGGTACGCCTGGAACTGCTTAGGCCCGTTCTGGTTTCACCAGTCAGAGCGATTCCTGTAAAAAATTACCGGTTTTTATGCTTCCATGCATGCGCGGAAGCAAAGAAACCGGCAATGTTTGCTGCTTGAAAGATGTCCACGCATGAGATTTTGGCTGCTGCACATGCACAGCAGCTGGAATCTTGCTGCGGTGCCTAGACCGGCAGCTGCCAAAAGCAACCTGCCCGTTCTGGCTGCTGCCCATCTCTGACCACGGGATGTTCTCTTGCCCCACAAGAGAGAGATGCCTGCGGTGCAGGAGAGGTAAGGACTGGGTGGGCTGATTGCAGCATGGCATGGGGGGCGGGAGTGGGGGGGAGCCAGAGTGAGAGGCACGTATCGTGGGCAGGGATGGGCAAACAGCAGCAAGCAGTCAGTGGGGGGGAAATAATAATAATTTAATAATAATTTATTAGATTTGTATGCCGCCCCTCTCCGTGTAGCATATCAGAACACTCTGATACACGCCCCTCTCCATGTAGTGTGTAGCATGAATGGCAGCGAGTGGTCAGTGGTGCAGAACCTGCCACTTAGCACAACCGTCGGTGAGCAGGCAGTGGTGGGGAATCCGCCATGTAGTGCGACCAGCGGCGAGTGGGTGGTGGTGAGGAAGCTGCCATATAGAGAAAACAGTGTCGAGTGGGCAGTGGGGTGGTGGTAAACAGCAGTGGGCAGCAGTGATCGGGCACTTACGTTTCCCATGTACAGAAGCTGAATCCTGTGCGAGCATGTGAAGAGGGCCAGGATTGGTGGCCCGTGCCTGTATGTATGTATGTATGTATGCATGTATGCATGTATGTATGCATGTATTCATTTATTTATTTTGTCACGCATATATAAGATAACAGATAAAAGTATAAACATGGTTTTCCGTATATGACAAGGATACAAATAAAAAAAGAGCAGACTATTAGTTTCAAAATGCAGCATTTTCTATCCCCTTTTATAGTGGAGACCTCTCCTTTTATCATGGTTGCACAACATTAACAGAAGTGCCAAATAGTAAAAGGGAAACAAATAATATCATTTTTTAAATTCATCTATGCAGCTTTAAAAAAAAAAATCATTAAACAGGTACCTTGATGGATGAGAGCAAAGTATGTGTGTGTCTTCATGATGGAAGGTGAACACACAATTCAGATTAATATTTTGCCATACAAAATGAATATTCAAGGCACATCAATTTGTCTTCCCCTACTCTAAGGGCAGAAAACTTGTTTGATCATGATCAAGTAACTAAAAAACTCCATTTACTGAACACTCTGATGCATTGTTCCTAAGCCAAGATGGGCTTTTAATTTTTTTTAATTGAACCACAAAACATGCTCCTCCTGGATAGAACAGAGTAATTTGTAACTATTTCCTATGAAGTTATATGGCAGAAAAGGAGGCTGTAAAAGGAAGTAGTTATTCATTTCAGTATACATACACATTTATAATTAAATGGGAACATATTAAAACATAAATATATTATGATAAGAGGCATGGAATGCAGCCTCTCAGAATGACAAGTTCCATTTTCTTTATTTTACAAAGTCAGTATTTGGGACCACCCCTTATAATAAAAATGTCAATTCCTTGATTTTTCAGGATTTTAACAGAATGTTTTCAACCAAGATAACTTAACAAAAAGTTGGGTAGGAATTATTTCTGCTGTCACTCAAATTAACGAACTAAAATGAAACGGCTCAGGACTCTCTCCAACAGCAGGCTCATTCTATGGAAGAAACATAGAACGGAGACAAAGTTGGATTGGGGAGAAGGAAAATTAGATCAGGCACCATGAATTTTTAAAAATCCAGGAGAAATCACCCCATTGCACTACTGCAGAACACATATAAAGTACTGTACATCCAATTGGCTGGTGATTTGCATCTTTCTGATTTCTTCTTTTTAAGCCCTCTTGACTCACAATCACAATTGAGCCCAATTGCTAAATAAGGTAGTTGAATTTTGCCCATTATTATTATTATTATTATTATTATTATTATTATTATTATTATTATTATTATTATTAATTATTATTATTTTATGACTTATCTTGACACAGTTGTTAAGTAAATCACAGCAATTCTTAGGTTAATAATATGATTGTTAAGTAAATGTGGTTTTCCCATTAACTTTGTTTGTCGTAAATTTGCAGAAAGTGATCACATGACCACAGAACTCTGCAATCGTCATAAATACATGCCAGTTGCCAAGCATCTGAATGTTGATCATGTGATCATGATGTTGCTGCCACGGTTGTATGTGTGAAAAACAATCATAAGTCACTTTTTTCAGTGCCACTGTAGCTTTGAATGGTCACTAAAGAAATGTTGTAAGTTGAGAACTACCTGAATTTCCTACTCTGTATTTCCTATACACAAAGCACACAGACACAATGTGAAGGGAGAGAAGGAACACATACCAGTGGTGGTTTCTTACCGGTTCTAATCAGCTCCATAGAACTGGTAGTAAACTGGTGGTGACATCACAGAGCTGGTTCTGTTGATGCTGGTCCATGGCCACTGCCATCTTGTTTTTGGCTTTTTAAATATATTTTTTTGCTGGGCTTTGCTGAATTTTTGGCAATGCTCTCGTGTAGCTTGGCCACACATTGTGCAATGCATGTGCAACAGTGTGGTGCCAGAGGAAGTGAACCAGCGGCGAGGTAAGTTAGAACCCATCTCTGACACAGTATACAATACATGCCACAAAGTGAAACACACATATACAGCTCATGCATAATCATTTGATCCTACAACCCCTATATAGTTCCCCATATAGAGAAGTACAAAAATGATCTTAGAGAAAATATGTGGCAACCAATAGTAAAACATGAGCTTAGCTTAGGACAGCATGAGAAAGAAACTCAAGATAATTCCTCCTTGACTCTCTTTAATAAAAGAGATAAGGGGAAATAACTTTAAATTGTAAGAGCTATAATTGTTAAATTGTATACTGTAATTTAGAGAAGTTGAATTTTAGAGCTATTTGAGATAGTTTACAACATTTCTATATTATTTTAACTTTAGATATTAATCAGTTTTTAACTTTTCAATAGAAACATCATATACAGTAAGTGAAATAAGATTTCTCATCAGGCATGGTGCATCCCAGCGACATACATTAGTTTGGTAACAGTTTTCATTAAGAACAAAAACTCATCCCAGAAACTTCTATAACATAATTATAGCATAATTTTTTATTTCCCAATAAAAGGAACATGTCCCTTTTGATAGGATCAAACCAAACTAGGATAGAGCTCTGGGAATGTTGTATCCATAAGCATCATGGATATGATGGACATGATTGTACTATTGTGATTTTCCAAATAATGTACTATGGTTTAATTAATGCAAACTGCTATTCCATAGACCATGGCTTAAAAATCATATTGATTTGATTGATTTCATTGCAATGTATACATTTAAATATCAACTCCAGTTTTTGACTTCCTAGAATCTAGTGCAGGAATATGATAATGGCTGTATGATGTTTTCTAGCAGCCTTGATCAACTGATGCCGTACAGTACAATATGTTAGGACTGTGTCCATCCAGAATTTCCTGCCAATTTGAATGGCAATGCAGGCTGGGACTTCTCAACGATGCCGAAAGCCAATGGATTGAGAAAGTTGCTCTGTAGCAATAAGAGTTTGCTACGTTTTAAACTCAGCTCTCCATTTTTGGAATGTAGATGAATTAAATATCTAGAATTTATTTTTTTAATATAAAGCATATTTAGGACACAGATTGTTCAATAGCAATTATAGCTCTTTCACTTCATCTGGGAAA